>NW_020837947.1:20604246-20759357 GCF_003676395.1 Aethalodelphis obliquidens | reverse complement strand
AAAAAAAAAAAAAAAAAGCTATCTAAGCACCAGATAAACAGATGATTACTGTCAGGTTTTTGGAGGAAGTTGTGTCACTGATTTCCCAAGAGGAGGAAGGGATTGTAGACATCTTCCTCTTTTTTAAGGCTATGAGGGGTAAAAAGAGGGTCTGTGTAGTTCTTCTTTCATATTTCTGCCTTGAAAACCTAGAGACTCTTTGGGCTCTGCTGTAAGAAAATTTAGTGTTAAAAAGCATCTACTTAACATCTTTTTTGATGAGTCAGAGCTTTTCACTGCTGATGAATAGCAACAGGGAATTTATTGGTTCACATAACTGAGAAGCCCAGGGGCACACAACCTTCAGGCATGGTTTGATCCAGGTCCTTAGAAGCTAAGATTAGAAATCTGCCTCCTTTTTGAGCCTGTATTCCTCTGTACTGGCTTTTTTTTTTTTTAATTTAGGCTCTCCTTTTACGGAGGCAAAGTGACTGATTACTAGCCGCCCTAGGCTCCTCTTCAGCTAGTTTTACAGATCCAGAAGAAAGAAAACGCCTACTTTTCCTGCTGTTACCAAAATTCTTGGGCCTGGGTCTCATTGGTACAACTCAGACACAGCCCCTCTCTGATCCAGTCACCAACGCCAGGAAGGTACTGGGCTTTGACTGGATAAGCCTGGGAGCCCTGGAGCCCAGGGTTGGGGTTAGCCTCACACAGGTAACATGGACTCAGAGAGGCGGAGGATGGTTCCTCAAAGGCTAAATATCATGAGGGCTGTTTCTAAGATAAATAGAAAAGGTAGAAAAGGGTACTAGACATGCCTCCCCTACCTCCCTGCAAAAACAAAACAAAACTGAAGTGCACAGTATCTACTCTGCAGTGTATCATTTCTAGCATCATGGAGATGAAATGATACACAAGACATACCTCATAGAGCTTAGACTAGAGTCATGTGAATGTGCAACTATGTATCCATGTAGCAATAAAAAAATAGTAAGTGCTATAACAGCAATAATAGTAATAGCTAACATTTATTCAGTGCTTTCTAGATTCTAGGCTAGTCTAACATTTATTTGTTTTAACTCATTTAATCTCCAGAAGAACCAGAAAGTAGCAGCTGTTATTTCATTTTGTAAATGAGAAAGTAGAGGCACAGAGAGGTTATTTAAAAGTGCTCTAGGGACTTCCCTGGTGGCGCAGTGGTTAGGAATGTGCCTGCCAATGCAGGGGACACGGGTTCAAGCCCTGGTCCAGGAAGATCCCACATGGCGTGGAGCAACTAAGCCCGTGCGCCACAACTACTGAGCCTGTGCTCTAGAGCCTGTGAGCCACAATTAATGAGCCTGCGTGCCACAACTACTGAAGCCCATGCACCTAGAGCCCATGCTTTGCAACAAGAGAAACCACCACAATGAGAAGACTGTGCACCGCAACAGAGAGTAGCCCCTGCTCGCCGCAACCAGAGAAAGCCCGCGCATAGCAGTGAAAACCCAATGCAGCCAAAAATAAATAAATTATTTTCAAAAAAGTGCTCTAGGGACTTCCCTGGTGGTCCAGTGGCTAAGACTCTGCACTCCCAATGCAGGGGGCCCAGGTTCAATCCCTGATCAGGGAGCTAGATCCCACATGCCGCAACTAAGAGTTCACGTGCTGCAACTGAATGATCCCACATGCTGCAACTAAAGATCCCACACACCACAATGAAGATCCTGTGTGCCACAACAAACATCCGGCGCAGCCAAATAAACAAATAAAATTTAAAAATAAAAGTGCTCTAGTTAGAAAAAAACATGGTTACCATAGGGGAAGCGGGGGGACAAATTAGGGGATTAACAGATGTGCACTACTATATGTAAAACAGATAAACAACAAGACTTACTGTATAGCACAGGGAACAGTATTCAATATTTTGTAATACCTATAATGGAAAAGAATCTGGAAAAGAATATATATATCTGAATCACTTTGCTGTATACCCAAAACTAACACAACATTGTAAATCAACTATACTTCAGTTAAAAAAAAAGAAAAAGAAAAAGTGCTTTAGGAGCATAGAGAGTTATTATGGATTCTACCAGCCTGAATAGTGAGATCGCCATGCAGGGGGCGCTGTTTGAAGAGGACTTAAAATTCTAGCAGGATTTCACTGTAGAGGGAGAGGGAAACAGCTTGATTCTAGCAGCAAGAAACAAAGGAATGTAGCAGAGGAAGTGCAGGAAGTGTTTAGGAAATGGCAAGAAGTAAAGGTTGACTTTAACATTGGGCTTTTGCAAAAGTGAGGTGAAAAAAGAAGTGAGGGGAAGAATGGTTCTTTGGGACCAGTTGTAAAGGTTGGCTGCTGCTGTGAGGAGTTGGACTTGTTCAGGAGTCTGTAGGATTTGTGAGTAGGGGGAGTGGCGTGGATAAACAAGAAAGTGGCCAGACCCCTGAGTGTTTTGAGATGGAGCTGTTGGCTTTATTTCTCTGCCTTACATTCTTGAGATGTTTTGGAAGGTTTTTGCAAATGTCCTGTTGGGTGGCATTTTGGTGATTGTAGTTCTTTAAATGATTTAGCTAAGCCCTAGTGAAGGGTCTTTTAAAAAGGAGACCATTTCTTGACATTCTGTTTTCTGTAATGACTACTGAGGGAGAGGTAAAGCAAAGCCAGGCTCTTATAGAACACTTTCCACGCAAGACAAGCAGGTCTCTGTTTCTGTCTCTGTTTCACAGTAAGGCCATTCAGGACTCAGAACCAAGGAGATAACATGGTCCGCTTATTTAATGGTCTCCTATTTGCTCTTCTATTTTGTTCCGACATTAAACGGTGTTAGAATTGAGAATTAGGGCTCTCTTTCCCTGCCAAAAGAAAACACAAGTGGCTTGTGGACTGCAAGATTTACTCTCACAGATACTTCCAGAGTAATATAAAATCTTGGCCATGCATCCACAGAAAGGAGCTGGCGGCATGTGCCCCAGCCTCCTCTCCTGAATGCAGGCTCCGTGCCCAGAAGGACATCATAAATCACTTATAATTTATGATGAGTCCAATCGTGTGCTACACCCTGCTAGTTGGCTGGTGTCTGTCCTCTACACACTGTGACCTCCCTTCTTCAGAGCATACAGGGACTTTTTCAGATGAGCCATAGGACAGAGCTGAGGATTTTCCCTTGGGCTGGTCCAGCCAAGCAGTCAAGTTGGGAGAAGACTGAAGACTCTTGTTCTTACGGTTTTGCCACAGGTCTCGCTTGCTCTCTCCTACCCTGGAGGTGGGGAAGGGGCAGAAAATAAGACCATGGTTAGCCTATTTTCTTTTGTTTAGCCTATTTCTTTTAATCCATTGTTTTCAACAAATACACTTTTTTTTTTTTCTGAGTGCCAACAACCTGCAAAGAAAGCACTGTTGGGGATACAGCAGTCAATGAAACAGAGTTTTGGTTCTCATGGAGACTACACTTACACAAAGTTAGTAGATGCCATGTCGGAGGTCAGGACACAGTTTGCAGGTTAAGAAGGATAAAGATCGGAAAAGGAGCAAGCTATTCTCCATCAGGTATACAGGGAAGGGACTTCTAATAAGGTGACCTTTGAGCAAAGACTTGAAGGAAGTGAGGGAATGAGCAGGAAGTGATGGAATGAGCCCTGTGGGGGTCTGAAAAATCACATCCCAGTAAGGCCAGAGGCCACCAGGCAGGAGTTTGCCTCAGGTGAGAAGCAGCAGGGGCTGGAGGGGCTGGAGCGGAGAGAGCCAGGAGGGAGTGGTTAGGAGTCGATCAGGTTGGGGGAGGGCCATCCTGGAGTAGGGGGTGGGGCATCTTAGGGACCATGGCAAGGAGTTGAGATGTTATTCAGTGTGAGATGGACAGCCATTGGAAGTTTTTGGAAGAGTGGTCCTTTTCAAATACTTGAAAAACCAGAGTATAGGTATGAAGTTGGGAAAATGGGACACAGTGCTTCCTTCACTTGGAGAGAACATGAACTGTTGTAATCAGGATTGAACTGTCAGAACTTTAATTCACCCAAAGTGGGGAGTAAAACAGAAATCATGGTTCTGCACAAAGAAATACTGGCAAGGATGTAGAGAAAAGGGAACCCTCTTCCACTCTTGGTGGGAATGTAAATTGGTGCAGCCACCGTGAAAAAGAGTAGGGAGATTCCTCAAAAAACTAAAAATAGAACTACCATATAATCAGCAATTCCACTCCTGGGAATATATCCAAAGAAAACAAAAACACTAATTCGAAAAGATACATGCACCCCAATGTTCATAGTAGCATTACTTAAAATAGCTAAGATATGGAAGCAACCGAAGTGTCCATCAGCAGATGAATGGATAAAGAAGATGTGGTATATATTTACAATGGAATATTCCTCAGCCATAAAAAGAAGGAAACACTGCCATTTGCAGCAATGTCGATGGACCTAGAGGTTATTATACTTAGTGAAATAAGTCAGACAGAGAAAGACAAGTACTGTATGTTATCACTTATATGTGGGATCTAAAAAATAAAACGAATGAACATAACAACACAGAAACAGATCACAGAAATAGAGAACAAACTAGTGGTTACCGGTGGGGAGAGGGAAGGGAGGAGGGGCAAGATAGGAGTAGAGGACTGAGATAGAAACTACTACACATAAAAGAAATAAGCAATAAGAATATATTGTACAGCACAGGGAAATATAGCCGGTTTTGTAATAGCTTTAAATGGAGTATAATCCATAAAAATATTGAATCACTATGTTGTACACTTGAAACTAATACAATAATGTAAATCAACTCTATAAAAAAAAGAAATCATGATTTTGCTTGGCCTTGCGGTAAAAATCACACATGCTTTTTCAATTAGGATAAAACTGAGTAACCATGAGGCATTTACTCAACTGGCAACAATACTTTTCATGGAGAAGCCCAACTATTACATTCAGTGATCTGTGTCCTGCTAAGTCTCTTCCCCAGCAGGATTCTGGGTATGCTACAGCTGTGAGTGAGAACCGCGCCCCCCCGCCCCAGCATTACTGCTGTTGTTGAGCAGATGAGTGTGAGCTTCAGAGTCGAAGAGCAGCTGGTGGATACTTGGGATCAGATTCTAGGAGGCTTCCATGACCCACTTTGCTCTCAGTGGACCCAGAGTCACTCTTGCTGTTTTCCACTCACAGACGACTGGCTCGAGTCTAGAGCTGTGGGGAGCGTGGGCTTGATGAATGGGCTGAAGTTACAGGGTGGGAGTGCGATTTTGGCTCCTGGTGAGGTATTCCTTCCTAAAAGTGAGGGCAATGGAGAACTGGAGGGGGGCTGTGCCACAAAGGGACCCTCCTGCCTCCGAATGTCTTCAGGCAGGTGAGCACATCTTAGGAATGTTCCTGAAAGGGCTCCTGCTTTGTGTGGTATGTTGGACTAGAATGACCTCGCGGATTCATTCCAATGCAAGACACTTCTGAGCCCATGAAAAAGTGTCCAGTGAATGTGTTCTGCAAACACACAGACACTCTGTAAACATGAGGCACATATTTTAAAAGATGAAGAGTGAGATACTTGTTCTGGGAGTACGGTGGTTGGAACTTGGTGCCTTGACAAAATACCTTCCGTGCTTAGTTGCCTGTAGTTTGTTCTCCTTGGCCCAGGACACAGATATCTGCATTATGTGTTAAAAATGCCCTCAGCCAAAGACCAAACAAATAGCCAAGGGCATTTTCCTATCAGGGCCCCTTTACAGGAGGTAGAGCAAGAGAACAAAGCAGTGGAGTTTGATTCTTGGCAGGAAGCCAAGCTGCCGAGGTCTAGCTCCAGTATTTACATGGAAGAAAGAGGAGGGATTTTTAGCTGAGTTTAAGTTAGAATTAAAGCAACAGAAAACTTAACACTAAACTAAAGCATCCTCTGGGATCCATAACGGAAAGGCAGAAACAAGGGGATATTTTCGGGCTCTCTGATGATTTTTTTTTTTTTAAGTTCAAATATGAAAGCTTTTAAAAGGTGCCCAAAGCAGAGATTACAGAATGGCCTTGATTAGTGATCCAGGATCACCCACTATTTGAGCTGGACCACCTGTCCTTTAGCGGCCATTGACTCTCATCCCTCGATTTACAGATAATGGGTCAGGGGCCTTGGAACTTGAAGAGTTCCCAGCATCACACAACTGGCCGTGGAAGTTCTGGAGCTAGCATCCAAGACTTCTGACAACTATTTTGTGTTTTGGGCCACTTTACCGGAGGAGCAAACAATTAGAAGCTCTGTTTCCTAAGAGCCAGCGGCAGACGGCCACAATGACTGTGTTCTGAATAGGCAGTGCCTTCCGTTTCCCAGGATGTGGGCTCGTCCTGTGCCCAGTGGTGCCTGCAGCCTCAAGCTTAGTGCAGCACAGCTGGGGGTCTCTGGGCCCAGCCCCAGGAGTAGGGGCTGAGATCCCGCTGTGAGAGGTCTCAGAGGCCTGCTCCCGCTGGAGGCCCAGTCAGGTGTGAATGGGTCCTACTGAACCCCTCACCCAATCTCCGCAGTGCCCCAGTGGCATTGTGGGTGCTCTTGTTTGGCTTCCTGTGCTGACCGAGGTTCTCTCCTCTTTGACAAAACCTGAACACGTTGGAGCTGCCTTTAAGCAACGGTACTCTTTTTACATAAAAGAGCTCCCATAAAAGAACAGCTCCTGCTGGCCCCCCATACCCAGGTAACTCTGTCTCTTGAAATCGCCAACATTTCAGTGAGCTGTTGTCACTTGCCTTCTGCAAGGGGTGGTGGAGAGTGGGGCTGGGTGAGTGACCTAAAGGGGCGTGGGGTTTCTGTGTGTGTCTCCAAGTGAACCAATGAGATGTTCAGTATCATTCTTTTGACCTTTCATTCACTTACTCATTTATTCATTTTCTTGTTTGTTTACATTCTGAGTCGAACCCCAAAAAAAAAAAGTTGGACAAAACTTAGAACAAAGAGTACACATATGCTATACATAAAATATAAATGAAGTCAGGTCACTTGCTAAGAAGGAGGAAACAGATCTCATCCATGAATTATATGAAATCTATGGTAAATATCAAGCTTTTCTCTGACTTTTCTGGCAACCAAGATACATAATTCCTAGTTATCGGAAAGGGGAAAAAATCCAATTTCTTTAAGAGACTAAGTGTTGCTATTCTGGGGCTCATGTCATCGCTTAATACACAGCTGCTGGTCTAAGGCACGTCCCTCCCTCCCCCACCCAGTGTCCTAGCATCGGGCCACCTGGAGCACCCCCCCAAAAAACACGTTCTCAGTATGTGTGAGGGTGTGGCTTGGGGCAATGGGGTTTCATTTAGGTCTTGAAATTATGTTGTCCAGGGTGACTTTAGGATTTGCAAATTATGAAGCCAAGGGTAGGAATTTTAGTGGGGGGGGGTGATCAGAATCTAGTCCCACTGTGCATACCCACTCTCCACCAATGTACCTTTCCTTTTCCCCAAAGAGCCCTAGGTAGATCTCTTCTCTGGCCCTGTTTTAGGTGTCAAGGTGCTTTCTTGAACAGGACATCCAGAGGGAATAGAGATTGGCAAACGCACTTTGAGGAATGTTGGCTCAAAGGATTAGAAGATGGTATGACCCTTGAAAGGGGGGAATGGAACTAGTGGTCATATAGACATGTAGGGTTTAGGAACTAATATTATAGACATATAAGGTGAATACTACTGAAGTCCCACCCTGAGCTCCTAAACTCCTAAACTCTGAAGTTGTACCAGGAATTTAATTTCTTCCAGAAGAAGAGTCAGTGTTGAGATTCCCGTTCCTTTACATAGTATGAAAACATGAATTAACTCCATCCTCCCAAGACTTGGGATTTGTCAGGGGATACACCAGAACACTCTAGAACTTGTGAGTATGGCAGGGAAGAGAATTACAGAAATGTTGGACTTTTGTAATAGATGATGTGAGAAAGAAAACACTAGAAAAGTAGTCCCTTCTGTCTGGGGTTCAGATGAGTTACCTGAGTGTCTACTGAAAGTTTATTTTCCATATAAGCGCATTCATACATTGCACATTCATCATTCACAGATGCCTGTGTTTTAGAATGCATCATTACTAAAGAAAGGGGTATTTCCGAGTGAGAAGTAGCCTTGGTGCTCCATAGTTGATATGAGATAATGTGTCTGGATTCGTGGCCACATTCTGTTATTTGGGAGACGAGGCTCAGTGGCTGAGCTTCAGGTCTTGGGCTAGGGTTATTTGCCCTGTCCTAATTATGTTGATTCCAATCACGTGGTTTGCTAGGCAACCAGAAAAACTGGGGTTTGAGCCTCAAGTCAACAGAATGAATATGCTCAATTCTACTTGAAATGTTTTTCATAATTATTTTAAGCAATGACTTGATTCTTACTTGTGCTTATTCTTTTTAAAAGTATTAGAAAGGAAGATTTCTACAAGACAAAGTAGAGAGGAGCTGATAAGAAGGGGAGTTCTTAAGGAATTGCCTGATCAAGGTGAGGAAATTAATCATACATTTAAAATAATTTGATCCTTCCTTCTTTGGTCTTTCTTTCATTTTCTTTTGAAATTTAAGATGATCATGGTCTTTGGGAAATAAAGTACCACACTCTGAGAATCTTGCTTTAATTCAGAATGCCTTTGTGGGCTGCAGAGAATCTAAGGTTTTCTAGAGAAGAAATTCAATGACCTTTTTGGTGAGTCCTTCACCATATGTCACCCTAAACCTAAAGCTTTACAAAGCTACTCTGTGGCAGGAGATACAGATAAGATACAAATGCTTACATGATTCATTCTCTATTCTTGAGCTTCAATCTGTCTATACAAGTAAACTCAATTGTTTAAGTAAATGCAAAGTTTTAGCTTGGCTCATGCCTTTTGGTTTCTTAAGTCTACCAGGAAAAGAGAAGAGAGAGAAAAGAGATGGTAAACAGACCTCTCGTCCTTTATACTCTGTAATACACTCAAATGTACGGTCAATAAGGATTAATGGGCAAATTAAATTAATCTGCTTTATGTGTTCTCTCAAGTAATTTTCCCAGCATTGTTCTCTTTTCATTTCTTTGACTCTAGCTCTGTCTGACCATATCACTAACAATTATTATTTCCAAGTGTTTTTTCCCCTACCTCTAATCTTCTTCCCTTTTTTCCTGTATCCTCCCAAGGGGGAATCTTTCTCAAAAAGACAAGGATTAGATAGAAACTGAGATAGACCCTCAAAAGAAATACCAAGATGGTTATTTCTCCAAATAAATAGTACTGAGTGATTTTCATTGCTCCCACTACTATAAAACTAAAGGAAATTTTTGTTGCAACATTGCTGACTTACCTCATGCCTTTCCTCACCCCACCCCTCTAAACATTTACTGGGGTAAAATATTATTATTGTGCTTTTATAGGCACAAATAAAATGCTGTTGATTTGGAATTGAAATAATAGTTCTTCTCATTTCCTGATATATATTCCTTGCAAAGAGCTTAACCTCTTTAGGCATTCACTATTTGTAAGTCCAAATGCCACACTTTTCCCAGCATCTGAATATTCTAGAAGGAGCTAGGAGATGCTTTACTATTTTACTCCTGCAGAGAAAGTAGGGACGTCTGGAGTGAATACTGCCATTTTTCTTGAGCCCTCAAAATTTTAGGTATTTTATTTATTGTACTTTTCTCACTCCATTTTATGAAGGAACTTAAAGTAGTCCCTAGTTTTCTGTTACCTTGAAGCTAGTCATTTCCTTCCTGGGATTTTTAGAAATAAAAAATGTACATCCTTAACATTTTTTGTACTTGAAGGTGGGCTTGCTACTGGTATCAAAGTTTGCTTCCTCCCTAATCTCCCTGGAGACGGCAGAGAAATTACATGTCCACTGAAAGCTCAGTGCTGGGCCATCACCTTTATAGCGTGGGCCAGTGCACTGTTTTGGTGTCCTTTATTTGGAAACCTTTTCAAAGAAAGGAAAAATTTCTGATCGAAACTGTTAATGAGTATTAAAGTTAGAGACTAAAGGCCTCTTTTTTTACCCAATTAAAAATTATAGCTAGAAAAGCGTTTACTTTTTCTAAAGACAAGTGGCAGCGGTCAGCTGAAAGAAATGCTTAATATTGCTTGGTTTTATTTTGGCTAATCTGTTAAACTATTTGCAAGATGGATTACGATTTCATATACTTACTTTCCAGAAATCTGACTCTATTGGATTATTTTATTTAATGTTTGCAGACCGAACGTGAAGTTTTAAAACATAAAATAACAAAACAGTCTTTAACATAAACATAGCGTAGTAGGTTTAATGTTTGGGAAGTCATCAATTACCGAACCTTACTTTCCACTTTTTGCATGGTCCCTATATAGAACTACAGAAATTACCAAATACTTAGAAGTTCCCAGTGAGGCTTATTGTAAATAGAGCCCTTCCCCACTTTCAGCCAAGGGCTGGGGAAAATAGTTTTCTGTCATTTTTCCAAAAACAATTATCTTGAGAATTTCGGTCTGTTTTCAGCTCTAGCCAGAGACTGGAAGCTGCCGTGCTTGGTGAAAACCTCGTCTCTTCTGCCAGTGAAGGTTCATTCTTTGCCTTCATGTTCTTGACCTTGTCGTAGCTCTTGACAGTGCTTGTCAATCATGCCCTTTATTCAGTGAGCCAAATAGACTTTTAAAATCCTGCCAGCTACCCTGGATTCGACCTCATCCCATTCCACCCCATACCTTCACTCCCAGCTATTATTATTCCTTTTAGATGACCTTTTTTATGCCAAAATCTAACTTCAATCTAAAAATTCAGTGATTAGCCTTCTCTCCTGAGAAGTCCATGGTCTGGTCCAGGTTTAGTCACATCTTCTGGTTCTTACCTTCCATCTTTTCCCTAGCTTTAACATGAAGGCATGTAGATGCTTTTGCCTGCATAACAGCCTCCTTTCTTTTTCTCCCATGGTGTCCTCTTTAACCGTCTAATGAGTCACCCAACTTCTGTTCTTACATGATTTTCTTCTTGTCTCTGTTCCTCTGTTAACTGTATCCCCAATGTACCAGTTTACCAGAAAGAGGGAAATCCCTCAAATACTCTCATGCTTCTTATTTAACCACTTATTTCTGTGTGCTTTATCTCTTGGTTTACTTTAAGCTGACGACTCTTGTCTGAGTTTTCTCCTTCCTTTGCACACAAATGCTCCTGTAAGACTTGGAGTGGGCACATCTTACTGTAACCTGCAGCCTGGCTCAGCACCTTGTCTTGCCTTCCTTTGCTGAGCTTGTATTTTACTTACATACATAAACTATATCAAGGACTTGACTTATTTTAATTCTATTGATAAAATAATACACAAAACTAGAAAACCTTTTCAATACACACACCAATTAATTAATAATAACTTCAGTTCTCCTCTGTTTTATTCTTGAATTCCATATTTATTACAAACATGACTCCTTTTTCTATTATTTCCTATACTTTGGCTTTATATCTCAGAGTAAGTATCTTTCTACGTTGTTGATTATTTCTTTCTATCTTGTGATAATCCAATTTCTTCTTGTGCTCACAATTATTTAATTTTCTCTCTAGGTTTTTTGTTCTGAATTTTAAAAACTAGTTATTTAGTCTACTAAAGAAATTTTAATGTAATAATGGTTAAAACAATTACATTGTCATTAACATGATTTCAACATGTTTTCATTACCAACTAAAGTCATAGAAAACAAAGGTAAATTTATATTTGGGTTACCTAAAAATTGAGGATTTTTATATAAAGAAGTAGTTTTCTATTTTGTCTGGAATTTTCTGTTCTCATATTATTTTTTGTTTCTCTGAATCCAGTACCTGGATATTATATTGTGTCTCCCCTTCCTCTTTTTTTTACTAGCAAATTTCTTGGAATCCAGTAATAAGAACTAAGAATCTTTCGTTTTCTTGTTGGTTTGTTGTATAGTCTTTTAAAAATCATTACCTTAATTTTATTGAAATAGTTGAGATCTACTTGCAATGGCATTGCCTTCAATTATTGTCTATTTTAGTTTTATACAGGAATCGGATTATAGGAAGTTACGTGACTAAGGAACAGTTGTTCATTTTAAGTATGACATAATTCTGTGACATGTATTTTACTTATTAAAATGCCATGCTTGTTTTTGTCAGTAAGGCCAATGGATTTTATTGTCAAGCCAAAGCAATTCAATCATATTTAATGAAAACTTGGGAGGTGGTCTCTGTTTTAGAATGATTGCCAAAATAAGATTAATCAAAAATTGCATAAAATCAGCTCTAATCATGCATTTCTTCAAGCTTGCTAAGTAAAAGCTTCCAATCCTTTATTTCACTTTTACAGTGGCAGCACAGCTTGTTAAAATTTTCCTGATATGAACCATGGTTAAATTTTCAAGCATCACTGAATTAAGAGTTTTGGCAAAATCTCCCTCACTTTAGAAACTCTTAGGAATTTATAAACATTCAGGGGTGTTAAAATTAGTTATTTGTGATTTAGATAACATAAATTTTAATTTCAGTTGTGATTTTTTAAAATTCCCCTGTAATTGCTTTATTTACATTTTTTTCCTAATGTTTTCAAATTATTATTAGCCCAGCTTAAAGACTTCCTGGTCAGCTATATATGACAATTCCCTGAGTACATTTTAATATTTCCATAAATAGGAAAATGAAAATACAGTTAGCCTTACTGCCATCTTTCCCTGAATAGAGTAGCAGTTATATTACTGTGTAAAGTTACCATGTCATGGATGTAATATTCTGGAGACAGTGGTGCTTGGAAATGTTCGTATTCTCCCACTAATCGTTTGTATGTGTAGTTGCATTTCATGTTATTTGTGTATTTGCATTCACCTTGTGTTTTTGGTGCTTGTTAAAAATGTTTATTCCATTTTTCAGATTCCTTTTTTCACAGGTCAGTTTCTGAATGACAGAGAGACTCCTAAGTATTGACTTCAACCAAAACTAAGCCCAAGAAGAGAGGGACTCTCCTGCCTAGGGCTATTTTATAATTAGGTTAATCGTTCCTAACTGTCTTGAGATGGCTCCTGGATACTCCCTCCATAGCTTCTTTCCTCCAAGACTAAGAATTTTCTAGCTCTTTCATTTGAATGAATTATTCAGTAAAACATGGTGAAAATAGTCCAGGATGTATTTGGTTCCCAGGTCTGAAACATACAGTCCTAGTAACTGGAAAATTTGGTTTTAAGAAAGCCATCACGTTAGACATCTAGGTGTTTCTCTCCCCATTTTTAGATGGAGATGTAACAGTTAACTTTGAAAATTCAAACGGGCACATGATACCCATCGGAGAGGAATCTACCCGAGAGGAAAATGTAGTAAAATCTGAAGAAGGTAATGGCTCTGTAGCTGAAAAAGCACCACCTCTGGAGGAAAAGGCAGAAGATAAGAAAGGTAAAATCAAGAGAAACCCCACATTCTTTTACAGCTCAAAGTTGAGAAGCAGGTCTTAGGCTTCAAATAGTAACCCTAAGACCAGTAGAGAGGAGTTCTGCAAATACAAAGAGGAGAGAAACGATAACTAGCAAAGAGAAATTGGATGGTTTCCTCAGGTAGCTACATCCATTTTATAAGCACATCATTTAATGTTTTATTAAAGGGGGCTAATTAATAGTAAGAATCGGAAGGGGTGGCCTCTTCTATCATTGGAGATGTCTGGGAATGTTATCCTTTCCTCAGGAGCTTTTTCTCAGTATCTTTTTTTTAAAAATTTATTTATTTAATTTATTTATTTTTGGCTGCATTGGGTCTTTGTTGCTGCACGCGGGCTTTCTCTAGTTGCGGCGAGCGGGGGCTACTCTTGGTTGTGGCACGTGGACTTCTCACTGCAGTGGCTTCTCTTGTTGCGGAGCTTGGGCTCTAGGCGCGCGGGCTTCAGTAGTTATGGCACACGGACTCAGTAGTTGTGGCTCGCGGGCTCTAGAGCGCAGGCTCAGTAGTTGTGGCACACGGGCTTAGTTGCTCTGTGGCATGTGGGATCTTCCTGGACCAGGGCTCGAACCCGTGTCCCCTGCATTGGCAGGTGGATTCTTAACCACTGCGCCACCAGGGAAGCCTCTCAGTATCTTTAAAAAAAAAAAAAAAAAAGCCAGCAGTCTGAACATCTTTCTCTGCTGGTTACTTTCAAATTATAGCAGCTCAGCTTGGAGGAATAGCATAACAAGATGGCTCGCTCAGCCCAGCATTATCTCTTTAGAAGTGGGAGCTTGGCTGGTGGCATCCGCACACCCAACATTGTAAGTTCTGGTCCAGGTTCAGGCATTTCTGGGAGACCCAGGAATAGTTCCCAGTAATGCCGGGGGTTCTGGTTGCTGGATTGGCCATAACCTCTGCTCCATGATTTGTCTGTGCAATTGGAAATTTCAAAATATGCCAGAGGCAATTATGCCATTCCCTGAAGCCTTCTTTAGAGACTTTGGTTTCCAAAGTGAAATACTATGGTAGATTGCAGAACTGCAAAATACTTGTCTATCAAGGACTCCCAGAACATTCACAAGTTCCTGGTCACTGATTGACTACATCTCCATACCATTCCTGTCACGGTTGCAGGAACCCCCAAGCCTCTTACTTATGCAAACCTGAACTGAAACCCCCGTAAGGTAATGCTTTGTTGGGAGATTCTAGATGATTTCCTGCTGCATAGAAATGAATCCTCAGAAAAACATGCTATTTTTCCATAATGCCTGCCTCTGAGCTGAATGGCATAAATTTGTCAAACCTAGTTTGGGCTCTCTAGGCATTTTGAGAACTCTTAGAAACTGCTGGAAGGAAACTTCTCTTCCTCTGTTCTTGACCCAAATCCTCCAAAGGCAAAGGGAACGAAAGAACATTTGACAGACACAACTTAAAATCATCTTCTCAGGAAGTCCATAACCTCTTATTATTTGAATATAAATTAGCCTTTAAAAATTTTAGACGCCTCTATTAATAATCTGTTGGAAATTTATTATTTTGCTTTATTCCGTATTAAGTATGGTACTCATGGGGCTTTACTTAGTGTTTCCATTGAAGGGCTCTGGTTATGCTTAAGATCATATATTAGTTGATTTCTCATAACTGATTATGAGAAATTAACTAAAATTTTTAATGATAATATTCCTGGAACATAAGAGAAAACAGACCTGAATAGAGTTTAAGAGTTTTCAGTTGAAATGCAGTGATTTCTTTTTTTACTTTTTTATTTTTTAGTCCAACTGTCCTGTCTCACCACGTTGTTAAATTTCAAATCCATCTGTGCTTTGTCCCTGCTACAGCCTTTTCACATTCAAAATCACATCCTTCATTATGTAACAGTGCCATCTCTAGTGCTTGCCTGGTCCGTGTGGAATGTCAGTCAGTGGACTGGACGGACTTCAAAGGCCGTATTTCCCTTATCAGCCTAATAAAAAGTTGCTGACAGTTTTATGTTAATTAAACCAGCAGGCCTGATGTTCCAAAAAGATGGCAGGCTTCATAGGTTCATGGATATTTGAGAGATGTTTTTGTTTTCTTATTTTTTACTTTGGATTAGTACATTCAGTTCTTTTTGGTCAAATAAGGTCCAAGATAACATCTTGCTTGGCTGGTCTGTACATAAGGAGATGGAAAGGCTGGACATGGTGCCCCAGCACCAGTAAGACAGAGGAGCCTCCCTCTCGCTGTGTAGACAGTGGCCCCGCTGGAGCCACACTGAGTGAGGGGAAGCATTTGGTATGGAAACCACTTCCTGACAGTAAAAAGAATGTCACTCCTGACCAACATCATGGAGTATCATGTTAAATAGAAAATATCTTATAAACAAACCATTCATTGCTCTGGAAAGACAGCATTTAATACTGAAAAAACAGCTTAAGATTTACTCTTACCTCTGCTCCTCTTTTGATCTCACTTCTTATTTGAACTTACTGCCATGCAAATCTACTCTCCCATGTTCTCAGTTTACCCTTTATTTTGGGGTACAGTGTGCCCCTTCCTTTTGCATTAAGTCAACTTACCCAAGAACTTCATTTCGTATATTAACTGGTTATATTTGCAAAGCCATATCACATACCATCCTAGATGCTTGTATCTCTTTTTGAGACAGCACGTCAGTACTTTAATATTTGAAACATCAGCGTCAAAGAAAACAAAACGAATGTCAAGTGGTCTCCCACTACTCTGGGGGCAGGTTCTACCTAGGACACGTGGTGTTCCTGGGGCTCCTGAGGGCACCTGATTCTGAGTTAGGCCGGTGGTCTTGGGCCTCTTCTGCCTAACACTGGAAACATTTTCCTGAAGGCCTTCGGGCCTCTTAGTCTCCCATTATTCCTTATCAATAAATCTATATATAAGCAGAAAAACTGATCTGCAATCTGTTAAATATAGCTTGGTATTAAATAGGAGAAATCTGCAAAGTATCTGATATTATTTCTGTTGAGTCATTGTAGAGGGCTTTCCATGAAGTAACAAGTATCTTACCTGCATTTGTTCCCCACGTGAGCATGAAGGGCAGCCATGGGGGCCAGGGAAAGAGCACACTGTGCATAAGAAACGGCCTTTGCCTTCAAGCAGATCGTGACCTATGTGGAGACCAGCACGTACACAGGCAATTGTAATACAAGATGCAAAGTGCTCTGGGAGGCCCGAGGACAGCAAACCAGGGAGCTTGCAAGTGGGACCAAAATTGGGTCTTAAGAGGAAGATATTTCTAAACTGAGACCTGGAGGAGATAAGAAGGATGCAGTCAGACGAAGGAGAGGAATGGGGGCAAGTGCATTCTAGGCAAAGTGAAGGCCGCCTGCAGTTCTCAGATTTGCCCTAAGTGTTGTTGGACTCGACTCTCCATGTGGTGGAAGGAGGCAAATTTTGAAGTGTAGTCAATAGCTCACCTCCAGACCATTGTTAAGAGATGTAGTATCCTCACCAAGCCAGAGTGCATAGGCAGCCCTTTCTTAACCTCCTCTTGAAAAGGTAATACTCCTCTACACCATCAGTTTATGTCTTTTCTTCAGATCATATGCTAATAGTAAAAAATACCTCTTGACGTTATTCATTATCTCCCAGATACAAGAGTTCACTTCCCACGGATGTGTGTGTGTGTGTGTGTGTGTGTGTGTGTGTTAGTAACTGTCAGCTGATCAGTCACATTCACTGAATAGACATAATGTCTAGAGCATCTTGCTTGATGGAATATAAAATTTCAGACAAAAGCAGTTTATAATTTAGTCAGAAAAGTATACTGTTTGCGTGCGTGTGCTCACGCACACATACACACGCACATATACCCGTTAGGAATCACTGCAGAGTAAACATTAAACATTGGCCATATGGCAAACACACACAGATAATTTGATAGAATTTACAGAGGAGGGAGGAGTGGACCACGCTTCTCCAGGAGTAGCCGGAAGTTTGCGTGTAGTATGTACATTCTCAACCCAGTAGGAATTGAAATTTCCAGCTGTCATATAGAGTGAACCATCTCCCTCCCAGACTCAGAAGCTGGATTCTTTGGGATATAACTTTAGAATTTAAAAACCTTAGGCAGACAGAAAAAAGATCCCTCAGTAATATGCCATGAAGGCAGAGGATAAGAGATGTGAGGCTTTGTAGCAGGAGAGAGAATTAGGATCCCAAGTGGTGCAGATCGCTGTGACGGGCTTTCACCATGGATGGTGTTATTGGTGGATGTCCATTATGCCAAGGGCTAAAGGTACAAAGATGGACTTAAAGAACAGGCCTCTAAGCTAAGTCAAAAGACTAGCAAATCAACGTACATTTGGATGTTTTACGTTAAAATAAAATGTTTTCAGTGACTGTCAACTTGTGTTGTTCTCAACTCTGACTCTTGCCATGCAGTGGCCTTGTGGTTCAGGCCTGGTGGGTTAGGAGCGCCGCTCCTGCATTATGGGTGCTACGCAGCTTAGTTGAAGAGACAAGATATATAAACAGAAAGGCAGACATACAAAGTAGCCTCTGATAAATGGTGACTAAGTAGCTCAGATAACGAGTACAGTTAAGTGCAGGAGTCCGTCTGGGCTGCAGTGACGGGTGGGTTGCATGACTGAGGGAAGGTAAAAGAAAAGTTTTATTCATTACATACTGAAATTTCAATCATTTTTATGATAGTTATACATGTAGAATGATGGAGATGTAAAAAAAAGGGGAGGAGTCCTCACTTCACACTCACTGGGATGAGAAATGAAACAAAAGAAATAATAAAATGTGATGCATTCCAATATTAAAATTCTTTCTTGGTCATTTGATAATAGAAGAACATATACAGTAAAGGCTCAATCTTGTCTTAACGCTGTCTTACACTTTTCGTTGTGCTCCATTTTGAAATGCTGCTTAGCTCTTTGGACCCAAAGTGTATTTTTTTTTTCTTTTTTTTTTTTTTTTTTTTTTTTGCGGTACGCAGGCCTCTCGCTGTTGTGGCCTCTCCCGTTGCGGAGCACAGGCTCCGGACGCGCAGGCTCAGCGGCCATGGCTCACGGGCCCAGCCGCTCCGCGGCATGTGGGATCTTCCCGGACCGGGGCACGAACCCGCGTCCCCTGCATCGGCAGGCGGACTCTCAACCACTGTGCCACCAGGGAAGCCCCCCCAAAGTGTATTTTCATTTTAACTAGTCACAATTAGAAAAGATAAGGATGTGAATATGTGGATGAACGTTCAGCATCCCCACTTTTTAAAATGAGAAACTAATACTACTCTAGTTATGCAAAATCTTGTGTGAGGCTTCTTTTCTTAGGTATGATTTTTTAAATGAATTTTAACGTGTATCTTTTTAAACTCATTACTTGTGTTTACACGAGAAAACAAATTTGATATTTTTTTTGGTTTCTGCACCCTCCAGTACCTACAGTTGTGACACGGTTTGAAAAGGTCAGAGGAAGTTATTGTAAAACAGGAAGCTGCCCTAGTGCACTGGGAGAACTTGAGAAAATTTTAATAATAGAAAATAGTTTATTCAGTGCATTGTGCTTCCTGTACCAGATTCTAGAGAGTCTCCCTTAGCTTAGAAAATAATTGATTTTTGACCACAATGAGACAGAGACAGAGCACAGATCCCTTTCAGGTTGATGGGGCTTGAGTTCTCCTGAGAAAGTCCCTCAGTGGAGGGTAACTGTGAGTCCAACCATTGCTGTGCCGTCAGCTTCACCCTGTGGCCGTGTGTGTAATGCGCTGATCTGCCACTCTTGGAGTTCTTCAGTTTGGTTAAAAACTTAGCACTCATGCCCACATCATCGTCCAGCAACCACTGATTCGAGGTTGGTGTCAGCCTCTGGTGGTGGACATTTACGCTCACCCTGAACTGAACTTCATCACAGTCACTCGTGCAGTCTTATTTTATCACAGGAGTGATTTTTGGACCTGGAGAGCACACCCTAGTTTGGCTTTTAGCCTTTGATCTTCTTTACCCCAACCTTCACTCTCTCTGGTGCAGAAGCCCACTGTTCCCAGGGGCCAAGCAGCTGCATGTTTGTCTCACTGCTGCCCTATGTCTCGTTCCTTCTATTTGCATGGTGTGTATGGCGTGTGTCTGTATCAGTCTGCTTCTGTTCACTTTCTCATTTGTAGAGAACCCTGAAAACCACTCTGAAACACCGGCAGCTCCTGCTCTACCTCTTCCAGCTCTTCCTAAACCTACACCCAAACCTAAGCCCAAAAAAACACCTGTGCCTCCAAAAGGGGCCGCTGCTGGGGCCGGCCCCAAGGGTGACGAAGTACATCCTATTAAAACAATTACCAAGGCTCCTGGTAAGCAGGCCCCCGTCCCTCCACCCAAGCCAGCAAGCCGAAATGCAACCCGAGAGGCTGGTGAGTATGCCCTCTGTGGGGTTGAGTCTAGGGTGCTTGGCGCTGGGGTGGGGTAATTTCTTCTTCTAGGAATGATGGCCTTTTTGGTGTCTGCTCTCTTAGGATGTAACACCAGTGGACTCAGCTTTGACACAGAGAATGCCCGGGAGATTCCTTTGTTGCTGTCTCTACCAAAGAAAAGTCAACCACTTGATCCATTCACCTCATTAGGTTTAGGGTGAATAGACGTCTTTCATCCTGAGTATCCACTATCTGCACAAAACCCAGTAGAAGGAAACAGGGAGTAGTCTGCCTGGTGAATAGCGATGATGTGATCTGACGTTATTTAGACACCAACTGGCCTGCCTATTTGAGTTTATGGGTGGCTCTTTGGCTTGGGTTTTCTTTCAAAATATCTTAAGTTTGCACATGAAAACATGATGCTTACCTCTTTGACATATTTGCTGGATCTTAATGTCTTAAACCTTATAGGCATCTCTCTACTGACAGATGACAAAGGGTTCATATCACTCAGTGCTTCACGCCACCACTCTCTACTGGAGTCACAACTGCGCAGCAGAGTTGGAAGTTACATGCTCAGTGCCCCCTTCCCAACCTCATAGACTTCAGTGTGTTACAAGGGAAAGCATCTAGTGGCGCGATTACAAGCTGTGACTGCAAATCACCGGGGGATGTTTGGGTGATTACATCACTTCATGTCATGTGTGTCCAGCTTTCCTTTCACATCAGATATGCTTCATGCAGAGCGGAGCCCCCATTCTAGTGAAGTGGAATAAAGAAGCCTCTCCTGCCATCCAGCCTTTGAAAGGATATATTCCAAATACACACGCTGAGCATCTTGGTCCCATTAACGCATGCATAAAAATTCTCCTGTGTTACAGCAAACCTTACTTTCCTTAAAATCAGCAGCTTTCTCAAAACCAGCCACCAGGATATGCCTTGGTATTAATCTTTCCCCCTTGTAATTTAAACCCATAATGCTCAGATTCAGAGAGTGGCTTAGGTGACAGTATGGCTTAGGTGACAGAACTCAGAATGCAGATAGACGTCTGTGTCCTGGTGTTCCTGTCTGCCACCTTTGACCTTGTGTGTCTGGGTCTCATTTTCTAATAAGCTCTAAAATGAAAATCTCAGAATGCTTTGCCAACAGTGCCTACAGGCCATTTTCTCAGGGACCATCTTCCATCACACATCAGTGTCTGTTCTCGTTGGTGTCTGTGTGTGTTTCCCAGACTTCCTAGCGCACCTCAGGAGCAGTGCTTGAAGTGAGGCAGGTGCTGATTTACTTCCTGAAGTAAAGCCCCAAACCCTCACCCTGTCCTTGGGAGTGAGGCCCCACTTCCCCACGCCCCACGTGGCAGCAGCTCACGGTTGACTCGGCTTGCCCTCTCTCTTACTTCTCTCGGAAGAAGCCTGGCGATTAACACCAGGGCAGGTGACAGCTTTCATGAGAGATTTGCAGTTATTTCCAGATATTTTACTTGAAGATTTTTTATAGACTTATGATGTTCCTAAGAGGAAAGTACAGTCATGTTATCCATTGTATTAAAAGAGGCCCAACTGGCGCTCAGTGTAAAAAAGGTTGCTGTTCTCAGGTTATCACAGAGAAACAGGAGTTGCCTTGAAGTCTACCAACAAGCCCAGCGTGCAAGGATCTTTTTTTTTTTTATCAAATATTGATAATACTCCTTCAGAATCCTACTCACATTCCATTTGTAACCGTTTAGAACCTTCTACATGGTAACTTTGTTTTATTTGAATAAAGTTGACCTTCTAGAAAAGATACTTCAAATGTCACTCCTGATTTTCAGTCAGACATTTAATGTCTTAAAAAAATTTATTGGTTCAGATTCTTCCTCTGTTACTAAGTTAGTGTAGACCTCCAGATCACCAGATATCAGGTTGTAACATTTGCTGGTGAAGTAACATCTCATATTTTTTTTCTTTCTCGTTACACCCTGTGTTAACAACACAAGTATTTAACTGAGGAGAGGTGGCATTTCTTTTTTAGTCATGGCTATAATTCAAGGTAACTTAAGCAACATTTCAGCAAAATCCTCATTTTAGACGACACTTAAAAGAGAAATATAGTAACATGGCTTGAATTTGCACTCTAGGCATAAAAAATTTTTTCCTTAAGCAAGGCTGAAGTTAACTTTGCTGTTAGAAAAACAAAAAGACTTTTCTACAAGAAAAAAATTATTAGAATTGATGTGTGGAAATGATTCTGTTCAATTTCCCCAAGAAATAACTGAACGTGTTTAGACAGCAAGTCCCTAGCATCTTGGTTGTGAAAGGTACATTTGGAATGGACTTAGATTGTAGGAGTATGCTTAATACGTTTGTCCTATAAGCAAATGAGGATTGTTTATTTCAAAGAAACATTGACAGGCCTTGATATGGGGGAGGGGAATTCTCATAATTACGGATATCTAAAATAATAAAGCCCCCAGGCCATGGAGACTTGTTTTAAGCCTGCATCTGTGTCACAAAGTGAGACTGCCTTTTTCCAGTAGATCAGAGCTAGTGAAGTCATACACCTCATGGTCTATTCCTTTATCTGTTCTTCCTCTCCTGACCCTCCCAACTGACTTCAATAAAGTTATAACCAGAGGTAAGTTACAATAAATAACATCTGTATGCAGTGTGGATTGGCTCCACAATACTAACAAGATTTTTCTAGTTCTTCTGTGGAAGATAGTTTGACCCCTCAGGAAAAAGAGGGACTATACAACATTGTAACAGAAAAAGCAATTAGGAGCAATGTATCGATCCTAAAGGTCATAGGAGTTTAAATGTATTTCCTGTGACGATAAAAAGAAAAGGAGAGTTAACTTTTCTGTTTTGCCATAGCCATGGCCATCCTCTGATGAAGGCCCTCTAGGAGCATAAGCAGTCTTAGAAGCTCTGAAAATGATACTCTTTCCCTTCAGATTATTCAGACACTTCCCATTTACACATTTTTTGTAAAAAAAAAAAATAAGACATTTTTCTGCCTCTTGATGTTTTGAAGGAGACTTGTCCTTCATATGTGGCCATGGGTTTTCCCTCTGCCCCGTTATCGCTGCCGTTGGGGAGATGGGGCAGGGTGGCAAGCCTCTGTACAGCCATTGGGGAGACCTGGTTTGGAGTTTGCTCTTTTAGCAGTTAAGATGAGTAAATTTGCTTTTGGCCAGACAGGAGCTGGTGGTATATACTCCAGGATCTTCTGAATGTGGGCCACTCCATTCCCAGAAAGGCATCATAGAACATGTACAGTTTGTGATGAGAGTAACCTTGTACTATACCCAGACAGCTGCTGTTGTGTGCCCTCTACATGCTATAATGTCCCTTCTTTGGAGCATACAGGGACTTTTTCAGGTGACCCATAGGGCAAGAAGGTGAGGATTTCCCTTTGGCTGGGCTCAGCTAAAGACTGGAGGAGGGAGTAGACAGAGGACTCTTGTCCCTCAGGGTTTGGCCTCAAGCATCACTTGCTCCTCCATTGGAGGCAAGGAGGGGGCAGAAAACAAGACCATTATTATCATTAGCCTATTTCCCTTTATGCATTTATTCAGACAGATTTGTAAACTTTAAAGGGAACATGGTCATTGACGATTGCAACTCGGTTAGTTTATTTAAAAAATGTTCTCTTCTTTGACTCTTAATGCAAAATCTCTCTACTTTAGCTGGTTCCTCTCATTCAAGAAAAACAACTGGCTCCAAAGCAACAGCTTCACCGTCTACTTCCTCCACTTCATCTCGTCCTAAAGCTTCAAAGGAGACAGTTTCTAGCAAAACAGGGATGGTAGGAATCACAAAGGGCAAGAAAAAAACTGGCAAGCAGCCAGCGTCTCAACCGTCCTCAGATGCAACCACTTCTGGCATATCTGACCTTAAAGGAGAGCCTTCGGAGACCAGCATGGCGAGTCTCAAACCCGAGCAGACTGCCCCCGGCACCGAGGAGCAGACCACAGGCAGACCCAAGTCCGCAGGTCCTCTGCCCGCTGTGGCTCCAGCTCCTCTTCCCCCCACCCCTTCTCTCCCCCTGGAGGAGCAGAGCATTGCTGCCTCAGACGCTC
The DNA here is from genome assembly GCF_003676395.1 of Aethalodelphis obliquidens. Taxonomy (NCBI): domain Eukaryota; kingdom Metazoa; phylum Chordata; class Mammalia; order Artiodactyla; family Delphinidae; genus Aethalodelphis; species Aethalodelphis obliquidens. The sequence goes on along the minus strand of NW_020837947.1, from coordinate 20,735,628 downwards.
CTGTCGTCCTGGTCAGCAACGGAGCCGACCTGCCCGTCCCTGCCTTAGACCCAAGTCAGCTTCTCTGGACCGAAGAGGCGACAAACAGCACCACTGTCCACTCAGGCACTGGCTTAAGTATTAGCAGAGAAAATGCAAAATGGTGAGTCGGCACAAAAACCCCATATTCTATCTGTATTCCTATGAAGCTGGGTGCTAAAGATCACTAAATCACTCTGCTGGCAATGAAGGAGCCTACTTTGGTTTCTTCTATAATGTAATCTAGTTAGGTAAGCACACCTGTAATCCAACAGTTGATTTCATTTTTTTAATTGAAGTATAGTTGATTTCTAATGTGTTAGTTTCAGGTGTACAGTGAAGTGATTCATGTATATGTGTGTGTGTATACATATTCTTTTTCAGATTCATTTCCATTATAAGTTATTACGAGATACTGAATATAGTTCCCTGTGCTATATAGTAGGTCTTTGTTGTTTATTTTATATATGGTAGTGTGTATCTTTTAATCCCAAACTCCTAATTTATTCCTCCCTCCCCCCTCTTTCTCCTTTGGTAACCATAAGTTTGTTTTCTATGTCTGTGAGTCAATTTCTGTTTTGTAAATAAGTTCATTTGTATCATTTTTTTAGACTTCACATATAAATGATATCATATGATATTTGTCTTTCTCTGACTTACTTCACTTAGTATGATAGTCTCTAGATCCATCCATGTTGCTGCAAATAGCATTATTTCATGCTTCTTTATGGCTGAGTAATATTCCATTGTATATATGTACCACATCTTCTTTATCCTTTCATCTGTCAGTGGACATTTAGGCTAATTCCATGCCTTGGCTATTGTAAATAGTGCTGCAATGAACACTGGGGTGCGTGTGTCTTGATTTTTCATAGCCCTGCCCCAGGAATGCCACGGGCTGCTGGAGACGATTACATTGGCCTTACTGACTGATACACTTCAGATCTGTACTTTCAAGGACATTTAGAGTCTGCCTCATCACTGCTTAGCAGTCCTTTTTCTTTTTCCTAGACAGTTTCCTCCTCTTCCCTTATAGTGGTTACTTACATCTTTACCACTTATGTCCAGATTGCTCACCCATTCCTGCCCACCTCCATTTCAACAAGTTATTTAGCCTCCTCCGAAAATAAAGAGCATCAGGAAAGAACTCTTTTCCAATTCCTTTTCCTCCAACCTTAGAGCAGCTACCTTTCTTACTTCCTCAATTCCCTACCCAGCTCAAGTGTTATCTCCTCTGTGAAGCCTTTCAATATTCATCCAGACAGAATTGGTTATTGCATGTACTCTAACAGCACTTTTTTCCTACCTATGGGACAGAACTAACCACCATGTCTTACTTACCTCTGTATCCCCACCAACCAGTACAGAATCTGGTATGCTATAGGCATGCCATCATCCAGTTGCCCAAGCCAGAAACCTGGAATTCATCCTAGGGTCCTCATTCTCCCTTGTCCTCCAGATCTAATCACTCACAAAGTCCTATAAATTTTCTACTTAAAGATAAATAAGACATGTTAGCTCTGCTGTCCCCTAGGTGTAAGAAAGAGGACTGTCAGAGTGTAGTAGATGTCACTACCAGTTCTGTCTAGGGAAGGCTTGGAGCTCTTAAATCCAGCCTCTTCTGTTTCTAAGAATAAAACCCAAATTCGCTCTTTACAATATTTAATTTAATATTTCCTCTTTCAAAAAAATCCTTGTCCTGTTATACTTTAAAAAATTAGTACATTAATTAAATTGATTTGGATCAAGAGACTAAAATATCACTTTTAATTATTCAATTGCTAGTGATATTAACCTCCATTTATTAAATACTTATTTAATGTCAGGAAGTGTCAGTTATTTAATTCACATAAGTCTCCCCTGAAATATCTCTGTTGAATAGATGAGAAAACTGATGCTGAGAGAGATAACATAGTTTGCCCAAGATCACCCAGCTAGTAAGTGGCAGAGTCAGGACGCAAGCCCAGAGCTGCACATCACACTCAGCGTGCTAAGGAATTTCATAAGTTTCCAAAGCACCTGCTTCTACTTCTTTTGCAATTCCTTTTGTGTTTGTTTCTCTCATTTTGAGTACCATCATTCAAAGGAAAGCCAAGGAAAGGTAAATAAATGTTAAAGTACAAATTATTTTATTTGACATTTTAATAAATGACTGGGGAAAAGAAGGTATTGAAATGAATGCTTATGGTGTCCTGAATACTTCCAGCACAGAGCAGGTGTCTTCACTTCATTATGAGTGTTTGCCAGCATTGGCATCAATTCCAGCCTTTAGAACTGAACAGTCACTCAGCATTCCACCATGTATTTTTTGCTTACCTTCTATGTGCCAGGTGGCGTACTAAGCACCAAAGATACAAAAGTGGACAAAACATTACAGTTCAGATTGCTTTTTACCAAAATAATGTCTGACATGCCCAGGAAGTATAAATGTTTAAGATGAAGTCCGAATTTAGGGAAGGAGATCAAGTATATGGATTCACTCTTCAATATACTAAAGAACAAGGTGTAACATATAAAATAATTCCTCAGATAGTCTTAAGCACTGAGAAAGCCCATTTCCAAAGGTGACCTGATTCCGTCCAACCCACTTGCACAACCATTTTAGGAAGGGCACTCTATTGTGCTAAACTCCACGCTGCATGCTGGGGGCTTGATATCTGTCTTCAGCCCAAGTACTTGCAGGATTGTCAGACGAGAGAGGTGAGCATCTGTTCTCCACTTCCACTGGGGCAGTGATCACAGGGAACGAGCTGAGGACATCATTGGACACCGAGGTATTTATAATAGATTTTCCTGTCAGTCAGGGTAACTATAATGCTTTCCTAGAAGAGGGCATAGAGATTTTCTTCTCTGTACATTCTTCAGAATTAAAAATTTAAATTACAGTTCATCTCACAGGGGCGGTTTGTGTTTGCTCTTGAGTTAAGGAGCTTGGAATAAGTAGTCTCTCAAATTTCCTTCCAAATACTTTCTTCCCTTTTTAAGTGGATATGTGAGTTAGAATTTCTGGCCCTTAGTCGCTTGCTTTACTTAGAACTTTCCCTCAGTTATGTTTAGTCAACGAATGTGTGAAAATCCTGTCATTTTATGAAGAGGCTTCTGTTTGGAATACAAATGTGAAAACTTTAAAGAAGACAAGTGGCCATGTGTAAAAATACCTGCTTCTATTCACATAGTGCAGAGTAGTTACTATTTGGTAGATTTCTATTTGTTGGTAGCATCAGTAATATATAATTCTGATATAATTTTAGGCAGAAACTAATAACCCCATCTGGAGCCCATATCCAAATGGGACTTGACTCTTCTAGTTCATTTCCACAAACATTAATAGAGTTCATTGTATTGTTCTATGTGCCAAGAAACGTAGGGGGAAAATGAGAGCCAAGTCTTGAGTTGGTTGATAAAAATTTGGAGTAAAATATTTAATATTAAGTTAAATATAATCTATAATATCAACATAACATAATATTAAGTATAAAACTAAAATATAACATCACATTTGATAGACTGAGGGTTTTAAGTCTGGGTTGTAGACTGGCCTTGCTACCTCGTTGGGGCAACTCACTCATGGCCTTCTTGGGTTCCATGAACTATAAATTACCTGCCCTCCTTATACTATAGAACAATTGTTAAGTTGTAAATATATGCAGAAGTCTTTGAAAACTGCAAAACATTATAAAATGCAAATGATGAGATTACATTAATAATTGGTATCATGATAAATTAATGAACAGTGATACAAATACTAGGACTCAACCCTGAAGTATCTTTGTTCCGCTCTTCAGAATGTGTTATTAATCGGCATATCTTGTAAACGTGCCTCGGTCACCCACAGTGGCCTCCAGTGGCAGTATGCTAGAAATCCAGACTGTGAAAAAAAAAAATCTTATTTAAAATGAGATTTCATACTTTGGAAGCAATATGGTGGTTCCTCAAAAAATTAAACATAAAATTACCGTATGATCCAGCAATTCTACTTCTGTGTATATAGCCAAAAAAAATGAAAGCAGGTACTCAAACAGATATTTTTACACCAGTGTCTGTAGCTGCAATATTCACAACAACCAAAAGGTAGAAACAACCCAAACATCCATGGAATGATGAATTAATAAACAAAATGTGACCTCTACCTGCAATGGAATACTATTCAGCCTTAAAAAGGAAGGAAATTCTGACACATGCTACAACATGGATGAACCTTGAAGACATCCAAAGTGTAGTAAGTCAGACACAAAAGGACAAATGTAAAATTTCACTTATATGAAGCACATAAAATCGTGAAATTCGTAGAGACAGAAGGTAAACTGGTGGTTGCCAGGGGATGAAAGAAGAGGAATGGGGACTTACTGTTGAATGGATACCGAGTTTCAGTTTGGAAAGACGAAAACTTCTGCAGATGGATGGTGGTGATGGTCACACAACAATGTGAATGTGATTAATGCCACTGAACTGCACACTTAAAAAGTGTCAAAATGGTCAATTTTAGGCTTTATGTATTTCACACAATTAAGACAGAAATTTCGTATTTCCTTCTTTGAAAACAAGAATGTTTGGCTGTTGGATTTTTCTAATAAGTGAAAAATAGAGAATTTTGAGAACGCTTAGGCTTATCAGCCACAACGTTGAATGTCAGTACCTCCGATTCTGACAAAGGTTACCTGTTTTTGTCATTCAGAGAACTGTTTTTTGATTTTTTTCAGTGAGAACAGCAAGCACATGTTTTGCACTGAACGGTCTTTCAGAAGTGTGATGTCCAAATTTGGATTCTTCTATTTATATCAGAAAGCAATGTGGGGAACTTCTGTATCTTAAAATGAAGATTACATTGTTTTTGATATGATATGTTTTTGATGTATTTTTTTAAATTCTGGTCTGTGAAAATTGGCAAGCTTTGTATATTTATAGTAACTTTAAGTCAGAGACTCTTACCAAGCTAAATAATAGAAACTCATTGCATCCTGACATATCACCTTTCTTCTAAAGAGTCCACTTAGCTTTCACATTTTCCATCTCATGTTATTAGTATAATCTTATGACAGGCAGTTTGACAAATGGAGAAGATATATAATTTTTTACTGTTAATACACTGACTATGATGAAAGTAGGATTAATTCCTATACCAATTAAAGAAGATAAACTTTTCTGTGTCAGTACCGTTCTAGGTACTGGGCTGGGCTACGACATGATATGAGTTCTGCTTGTCAAGGAACTTTGGCGGGCTGGGGAGGCAGACTGAGATGCAGTGTACTAAGTGCTCCAGTGTGGTGGGCACCGTGGGAGCAGGGAGAGAGGCCAAGGAGCTAGTCTGATGGCCAATGAGAGAGTCCTCAGGGAGCTGAGGCTTTAAGCTAGACATGAAAGATAAGTGGGAGTTACAGGTCCAAGAAAAAGTGGAGGCAAAATCAAATATCTAAGAACCGCTAGCCCATTGTTCTTTCCACGGAACCTCCTATTGCTAGGGAAAAATAAATGTTCAAAACATAGTTGTACAATATTCTTGTACTAAATATGTCAGTCACCACCTGGTCAGTCCTTTTCATTTTACAGATGAAGACTCTAAAGCCTTGGGAATTAAGGAGTGCGGTATTGTTGCCCCATTTCAGTGACGTTAGCTGGCTTGTGTCTGCTTTCTCCTCTCACCAGCCTGAAGGATGTTTATGAAACTAGAGTTCTGTCTCATGTGCCGGCATCATCCCCGAGGGTTGCTCTGAGCTTCACACCAGCCCCATGTTTCTGTGCCTTTCACAGTGTCACAACCAAAGACGAGCTGGGGAAGGCAGCGCCTCAGCTCCTGACTCCTGGGCTGATGGGAGAATCTTCAGAATCCTTCAGTGCCTCAGAGGACGAAGGCCAAAGGGAATACCAGGCCAATGACTCTGACTCTGATGGGCCTGTCTTGTATACCGATGACGATGACGATGAAGAGGATGAAGACGAGGACGGCAGTGGAGAAAGTAAGGCTCTTTTCAAGAGGTAGGGAGGGAAGTCTGTGGTGGGCAGAAGCAGCTGCAGCCTGTAAAGGGCAAAAGCCTCATCAGGAGCCCGACACCTGATGTTTTCTTTCCCCTCATGTGCCTTTCTCAGATTAGAAATGTATATCTTCTGAGGTCTAGCTTTAGATGAGAGTCCTTTCTGGAAGATGATTCCACAGGGCAGGGCGGTGGGGGAGTCAGTCTATGAGGCCAGTATGCATATTTGAATTTGTCCAGAAAGTCAAACAACAGAGGCCTTTCTCAGATTGATCAAAGATGGCGCTTCCACACTGGGACCTTTGTTGAATAAAGAGCATCAGTGCGGGATTTGCTGGATTACTCATGGGGGATGTTTGAGAATTTCACTCCTTTTTTTTTTTTTTTGCGGTACGCGGACCTCTCACTGTTGTGGCCTCTCCCGTTGTGGAGCACAGGCTCCGGACGCGCAGGCACAGCGGCCATGGCTCACGGGCCCAGCTGCTCTGCGGCATGTGGAATCTTCCCGGACCGGGGCACGAACCCGTGTCCCCTGCATCGGCAGGCGGACTCTCAACCACTGTGCCACCAGGGAAGCCCAAGAATTTCACTCACTTTTATACTGTGGTTTAAAAGGAGGAATGAGTCAAGAATGACTAATACCTTTTAAGAATTAAAAACAGTCACTCATCCATGATAAGAAAGGTGGTATGCCTTCTAAGAAGGAATGATAGTAAAGTGGATAAAGCCAACCATTTATATATAACTTAGGGAACTGGAAAAATGCTATTTTTTTAAATAATCTTCTGAGAAAGATGACTTGGGAGCGATTCAGTATGGAATTGAATTTACAGATTATAAAAAGTTATTAATATATTCATGATTAAACAGCATTGTCAAATTCCTTCTAGTTTGTACTGAATAATGAAAAAATCATCAACAATCAAATCAAAAATAACAAAAATCATTATCATTCATTGGTATTTACTATCCTCTGTGAGATATCAGGGACTGCTGGGTAATTTAGGATTAAAACATAGGTATCACAGGTAGACTTTTGTCAGTGGTTTTCTGAGTTGGGGGAGGAAAAGGGAAGACGAGGATTTACTCTACAGAATAAGCAAAGGGGCTAAGTGTTTAAGACTCGAAAAAGAAAAGGCGTTATGCAATCAGTAGTTTCCGTGGTATGCCGTCTCAGCAGAATAAACTTCAAATGTCACTGTCCAAAAGATGAGGTGATACTTGCTGGTTTTTTCAGGGTTTCCCAACATTTTTCGGAATATTTTAAAAAACAGTTCTTCACACCATTGTAAAGCAATTATACTCCAATAAAGGTGTTAAAAAAACCAAACCAAAACAAAAAAACAGTTCTTCAGTTTTTCAAAACGAACTACATCCAACTTGAAAGTCTTTTTTCTTCAGGTTAATTAAAATTCTACCGTTGCATGTGAATAAAGAGTTTGGTCTGGACTCTATTTAAAGTCCCTGCGCACATGTAACCTGAGTGCCACTGGCTAAAATCCTTGCTCTGCATTTCTGCCTTTTCTAATCCTCAGGTGCTTTGGCCAGTAAAATACGACGAAGGGATACTCTTGCTATCAAACTTGGCAACAGACCGTCTAAGAAGGAATTAGAGGACAAAAACATCTTGCAGCGTACCTCTGAAGAAGAGAGGCAGGAAATCCGACAGCAAATTGGAACTGAGCTTGTCAGGTAATTGCTGAAATCTGGGGACAGCACTGACTAATTCTTACTTTTCTCCTTCTTACAGTTCCCTCCCTAACTGAGATCACTGTGACTCCCTCATGGAAGGGCACGCCTGGCCTATCTGGTCTTCTAAAGTTGGTCTTGGATGGTGAATCGCTCAAAGAAGCTCCTTTTTGGTCCAGCTAGCCAGTAGCTTTGAGGTCGCCAAAGCCCGATCCAAGTGGGGGCAAACTTTTTCTATAAAGGACCAGTTAGTAAATCTCTTAGGCTTTGTTGGCCAGACAGTCCCTATTGCAGCTACTTGACTGTGCTATTGTAGCATGAAAGCAGCCATAAACAATACATAAACAGATAAGCACGGCTACATTCCAAGAAAACATTCTTCACTAAAACAGGCAGCAGGCCAGAGTTGGCCTGCGGGCCATAGTTTGCCCAACTCCTGGTTTGATTCATGGACTCCCTATAGCATTCCTATGACTGCCATCCGCTTCTGCCCTGGGGGCTGCGAGACTACAGAAATGTTAAGTAGCTTCAAGGGCCAGTTCCATCCTAGTCAGGTAGCCATAGCCCCCATATCGAAACTTCCCCCTTTTCACTTGAAATAAATGGTCATCTGACTGTACTTCCTGCCTCCGCCATTGTAGGATTTCTACTTTTGCCACTCGTGGCCTTGGAAGTCCATGGAACTGGCAGTTTTAATAGAAGCAAGTGCTGAAACTCTCCTTTTAATGATCAGTTTAAGCATATTCAAGTATTAGTTGTTTTGCTAACTTCCCTCACTCTGCATAAAAAATAGGTTGCATTAATTGGGAGAAGGGAACAGCCTGGAACACCAGAACAAGATTTGGAGGTGGGAGAAAAGTCCTCCCCTTGCTTGGAAGTGGAAGATTTCTGTGACTGTGGTGTATCTGCAGGGTAGGCATGTGAGGGGTTCAGAAACCACTGTCTGTTTTGTAGATGGGGCCAAGCCGGGGCTTGTGCAGATTAAATGAGATGGTACACGAAGGTATGTTAGTGCCTAGATCCTAGCGAGCACTTAAGAACATTAAATATTTTTTATTAAAGTATTACCTCTTAAATTAGCAAAACACTTTTATAAATTAAACCCAATGTCGGCAACTTTATGAGAAAATAGGACACATATACTTGGCCCTTGTTCAATATTTCTGAAGAACAACTTAATAATACAAGAAAAGAATTCTAAAACAGTATTTCTTTACATGGTAATTCCATTTGGGAGGTTATACAAGAAGGAAATAATCTAAAAGGGAAAAAAACCTGTGTTTTCCAAAGATGTTTATTTGAAGGGTATTTAGAGCAGTGAGAAATTAAAGCAAACCCGAAACACTCAAAAACAGGGGACTGATGAAGAACATTGTGAGAAGTTGACACCATGAAATAACTGTAGGGTGGTGGTTTTCTAACTCTGCATTAGGATTTCTTGGAGAGGATACTCAGGCTTCCTGGGGAGAGCTAGGGAAGCGGGTGTGTTTTGGGGCTGAGGCGGGAGAGGACTCCTTCATTGTAGGTCTAAGTAGCCAACCAGAGCAGCACTTCTTCTGTTTTTGTAAAATTCCACTCCAACCCCCAAAAGTTTGAGAGCCTCTAGAAACACACATGTAGTCCATATCTATAAAAATCTGATCAGGGTAGGGTTTTTAGTTTTATAAGTATATAAATTTTATAGAATTGTTTTTCTACAAACCCAGCACACCTAGTCCCTGTCATTCAAAGATAAACCACTTACAGTTCCTGCCTTAGAGGACTCCATGTCTAGTGAAAGAGGCAAAATTTATACTGAGTGATGGGGATCATGTAAAAAGCACAAACATCTAGGTCAAGAGAACCACGTAGGAGTCCTGGCTCTGTCGTTCAGTAGTGTTTTCTGGAAGGCAAGGGAATTAATCTCTCGTTTTCTTATCTGTAAAATGGGAACTGGCTGCCACCTTGCTGAATTGTTTCAAGGATTCAAGATAATGTAAGCTAAGCACCCAGCATAGTGACTGGGACTTAAAAGGATGAACTAATGAGAGCTGTGATTATCTTTATAATAATAAGTGCTTTAATCGATGTATAATTTATGTAGAACTGCTGTAGAGGGACAAAGAACCAGGAGCCTTTAATAACTTAAAAGATTTCAGGGCTTCCCTGGTGGCACAGTGGTTGAGAGTCTGTCTGCCTGCCGATGCAGGGGACACGCGTTCGTGCCCCGGTCCGGGAAGATCCTACATGCCGCGGAGTGGCTGGGCCCGTGAGCCATGGCCGCTGAGCCTGCGCATCCGGAGCCTGTGCTCTACAACGGGAGAGGCCAGAACAGTGAGAGGCCCGCGTACCGCAAAAAAAAAAAAAAAAGATTTCAATAGGTGAAGAAGGAGAGGAGGGCATTCCAGAGAAAGGAAACTCCATAAACAAAAGAAGGATGATGTCTTTGGGGGATGATATCGTACAGATATATAGTATAGGATATATGAATGGCACAAAATCTGGCTGGCATAGATGTTCACTGGCTTTTTTCGTGGGCTCACTTATTAAGTGAATTTCAAGGTAGCGCTGATGAAGATTAAATGTTAAACTTCTTAATGAGCTATTCAAAATATCATTGATTTTAATTCTTCATACCATTTCTGTCACAGCCATAAACATTTAGAATTGATAGTATCTTGCATTAAGATTGCCTTTCATGTATATTAGTTTAATTTGCACAAATTCAATCTATCAATACATCCAGAGGAAGTTTTTGTCTGTAATTAACAACAAATTAATAATGTAAACAAGACCAAGAACAAAATTATAATGGGTTAATAAGACATTGAGCCCTTGTGTACAGATGATCAGGTACTAATCCCAAATGAGCCTGGCTTTTCTTGAAGGTTGATGGAAATGGTCTGTATACCTCAAGATAACTTTATATACATTGTAAATTTATTTGAGATCCCGAAAGTAATATTTTCCTGAAAGCACTGTGCAGTATAAATTGATCATCTCATGAATTGGTATGAACCCTTGAGCCTTTTTTTAGATTCTAATTATATGTATGTTAATTAGGGTACAGGCTCAGCTGCTCTAACAGAGACCAAAAAGTGCAGTGGTCCAAACAAGCCACTTCCACGTGTTTGCTTCTTTTTCACATCGCAGTGCAGGGGTAGGTGGGCTGTCCAGCATGGGTGGGGAGCACAGCTCTAGGCAGTCAGATAGGCGCCCAGGTTCCTTCCGTCTTGTTGCTCTTCCATCTCCGTGGATATCCTCATCTGCATGATCTGAGCTGGCTCACATGACCATGTTTAAGTTCTACCCTGTGGAAGAAGGAAAGAGACAAGGGAATACACACCCAGTCACTTTAAGTGTAAAAAGCAGACATTACAAACACCGCTTCTGCTCACATCCCATTGCAAGAACTCAGTCACACGGCTGCACCTTGCCTGTAGGGAGGCAGAAATCTATAGCTGGGTGTTCAGCTAAAACTCTGGGGGTTCTGTTTCTAAAAGGAAGAAGGGAGTATGGGGGGGGTAGTTAGCAGTCTCAGCCACAATCTCTAGTCTCCAAACTAATGGAAAGGAGGCTTAAAAATGGATTTTTGTTTCTCAAAACACAAAAAAATACAGCTTTGCTTGTTGTTTTATTTTGCGTCTCCCATTAAGGCGGCCTTGTTTGTAACCGGCAGCATATCTGTTTTTCATCACAGGAGACTTAGCCAGAGGCCCACAACTGAAGAATTAGAGCAAAGAAATATCCTGAAGCGTGAGTATCCTGTACTACACAGCAAATTCCTCGTGTAACCATGAACAAGCTCCCTCTAGAGAAAATCCATTTGTCAGCAGGGAACCTTAATATATTTATTCACGAATGACTGAAATGGCCCATTTAGATCACATTTTTATATAATTATTTATATCATTTTTAAAATAATTTCTTGACGTTTGTGTTTCATTTTATGGCTTTAAGCCTGAGATACCCCAGAGCAGTGTCGTGGTTGTGACAGTTGTTTTTAAGAAAGATGAAATTTATTCCATGTATTCTTTCACCCAAATATTAAATAGAAGAAAATGCTCTAGTCTGCTTGCAACTAAATGTCAAAGAAAAGACCAAAAAATCCACAAGGAAATAAATCAAACATTCCTATATTATTATTAATAATAATGTGTTGCCAGGTTTAACAAATGACTCCATTTAAAACAGAATTATGGGAAAAGGAATTTTTCAATCCATTTCATTTTCCTTTGTTATGATAACTGTTTCCCTCTTGAGTTATTTATAATTTTTCAGCACTTAAGGAGTTCTCCATTCATTTTCCTACTTCATTTTCCCATTCTCTTTCCCCCTCTATTTTCTTGGACTTTACATTTTACTCATTGGTCCAGTCGTATTTACGTTATTGGAGTTCATATGTTGAAGCTATAAAATGAATAGAAGTGGTTTGTTGTGCTGTAGTGGATCGATGTGGTTACTAACCACAGTGAGTTAAATAATGGATATTTTTAAATTGAGCCTAGCTGTAGTTTTCTATATTATTAACCCAGTTTCAAAAGAGCTTTTTATTGTATGAAATATCAAACAGCAAGGATGGGCAAAACTCCAGAGAGTACTCCAGAGAGTACTGGCGTGCGGGAAATCTTTTTCAACCAGGCTTTTAGAGTCAAGTTGGCCTGACTCTAAAAGAGTCAGGGGGTGATCCCCATTCTCCAGATGAGTTGTTTTCTTTCCTGAAGGAAAGAAAGATTTTAACAGCATATTTATACTACAGTTGCTATTACTGAGACAACCAGACAATGAAGACTGAACAGTGGGATGAACTGCCAGTCTATGGGGTTCTTTCCTTGCAAGGTTTTTTTCTGGCCTTTTTTGAGCATAACTGGCATGGAACCCAAAGAAGAAGGACTTAAGTGACCATCAGTGTGTGGAAGAGCCTGTTTGGAGATGGAAAAAGTCATGGCTAGATAAGAAAAATAAACAAAAACTGTGTTTAGCTTTCTGAGGAAGAATGAAAGCAACATCTCATTTTGACAACAAAACCAAACCAAAAAGGCTCATGGTTTTTAATAATAGGTTCCTGGAAAATATTTATGAATTAAATTGTAGATAAGCTCAAATGCAGTCCATAAGCTCCGAAAACACAGAGAGTGTATCTTATTGGCTGCCTGATGCAATACCTAGAAAAAAAAGAAAGAGCGAATTCTGGGTAATTCTTTCCTGCTCCTGGGAGACACACAGAGCCAAACCACATTGCTGTTTGGTTATTTGAGGAACTGTTTCATAGATTAGAAATGTATCGCACATTGATCTTAAGTGCTGTGTTGGCTTTATATACTCCATTTTCCTGGAGGTTGGGGAAAGGGTGAAACGCCAAAGTCAACTTCAGATTTGACTCCAGCCTTTTTTTACTTCCTTCTTAGTTTGTCTAAATGTGCTTATGCTGGAAACAAAAGACACGTTTCCAGTCTGGAGAAGCTGATAACTGGCTTGTGATCTCCTGACATAATGTATGGCCAAGGGAAGCAGAAAAGAGAACTGGTGGAGGACACCCAAAACATTCTGCTGAGCAGCCCCAGGGAACTGGATGGCCAGAGCTGACAACACTTTATTCAGTTCCTCTTGTTTCTGTGTTCTTCCACATAGATTACTCTTGTTTGTTTTGTCTCCATCTTTTGTTCAAAAGCAATATGATTGTCTATTTGAAGAAAAGTCTGTGTGTGATGTGGTGTGATTTTTAAGGACACTTATTTAACGAGGTCATCTTTTCTTGACAGATTAGGAAACTAATTCACAGCATAAAACATTCAGCAGTGCTCAAATCCAAGCCTGTCACTAGTTTAATAAACATAAATCAAATGGCAGTCAACGCTGATAGCAGTAATTGGAGACCACAGGACAAATTTCATTTCTTAGTATCTTTCCCAGTACCACACCTAATTTGATCTCTTTCCTATTTTAGTGCATCTAGGGTTTTTAAAAAAACATATATATTAAGTTAGATTTTGGAACTAGTTTCTTAATATTGTTAAAATAGAAAGCAAGTTTTGGTGTTTGCAGGATCAACTTTTGCATATCAGGAAAAGAGATGTTCGTGGAACATCTTCTACAAGGTAGGGATAAAATATTCAGGTCCTCTAATACTGTTTAGCTAGGGCCATAATTCCAGCTAAATCGTCATAGAGAAAACATGTATTAAGCCATTGAGTTCTGCATGTATTTTTCCCCAGTGTTTTGTTATGTAATTTTTAAAGCATACAGAAAAGCTGAAATAATTTTACAGTAATACCCATATATCTACTATCTTTATTCTGCCATTAACATCTTACTTTATCACATATCTGTCCATCCATGGAGACATCTTATTTTTTGGATGTATTTCAAAGTAGGTTTATAAATATATTTTCATTTCTTACCAACACCCATGTGGAAACATGTAAAACAGCAAAAAGTGAAATAATCCCACAAAAAAATGGCTATTTTTAATCCATCTTATCTGAGTTGGTGACTGAAGAATATCTTACTCCAGTTGTTGGTACTTTGGTGCTTTTCTTCTCCTTTTCGCATCATCCATGAAAGGCTCTGGGCAGCACTTGGCAGGCAGGTTTCTTGTAGCACCCACTGCTGTTAAACTACGTGTATCGTTTGTATGCTTATGGCAAACGCTTTCCGTGGCTGTTCTGATACCCGCCCCTCTCTGCTCTGATGAGTTACTGAGGGCGAGATTTGTCAGCGAGCCAGTCACTTCCTTCATGAGTATCCCTCCAGTCTGTTTAAAGTGACCAGACGTGCTTTCATCCTACTTTACAATTAGCCCTCTAATAATTTTTTTTTAAGTTCCAAAAACTCGGTGAATTTTTGTTTTGTTTTGTTTTGTTCGTACTGCACGGCTTGTGGGATCTTAGTTCCCCAACCAGGAATCAAACCCAGGCCCTCAGCAGTGAAAGCACGGAGTCCTAACCACTGGACCACCAGGGAATTCCCTTGGTGAATTTTTTAAAACCAAGTTTAAGGTTTAACCTTGACTCTTAGTAGAAGATTTAACAATGACTATTTAGTAAGATTCCTAGGAACAGTCACGTTGGCCTTCCTCCACCTCTCACCCTCTTCCTCTAACTTCTTTAGAGGCATAATTTCAAATATGGGAAATCTAAGGAAGTCAGTTCCTGATGTTAGAGAAGAATTCCCAATTGGTAAAATCCTGTTTATTTACAGTTGGCCCTTCTTTTTTTAAATATCACTGGCTGACACCTAGATGTGCAGTATGCTTCATAAAGCAAAATTATCTAATATTCTCTTCCAGGAAATTACGTTTTGTGTATATCTTGAAAATTGGAGCATTTGTTAGCTTTGAGTCATACTAGATATCCAGTATTTTGCCTTTGGAAAGTACCTTTGAAAATGTAGCATAATCATTATATAGAAAGAATAACTGAAATGTTGTAACAATTATATTTTTCTTTTTATTAATATCATCAAAGGCCTGACCCTGTAAAGCCCTAGTTTGAATCACATGAACCACAAGCTCGGTATTTGTCTATTATATATAATTTACAATCCACATGCCTTATCCAACTCATATAAAGTAATTATTTGGGACTTCCCTGGTGGCGCAGTGGTTAAGCATCTGCCTGCCAATGAAGGGGACACGGGTTCAAGCCCTGGTCCGGGAAGATTCCGCATGCCTTGGAGCAGCTAAGCCTGTGCGCCACAACTACTGAGCCTGCGCTCTAGAGCCTGCGAGCCACAACTACTGAGCCCACGAGCCACAACTACTGAGCCTGCGTGCCACAACTACTGAAGCCCACATGCCTAGAGCCCATGCTCTGCAACAAGAGAAGCCACCGCAATGAGAAGCCTGCACATTGCAACCAAGAGTAGCCCCCGCTCACCGCAACTAGAGAAAGCCTGCACACAGCAACGAAGACCCAGTGCAGCCAAATAAATTAAATTAATTAATTAATTAATTTTTAAAAAAAAGAGAGAGCAGCAGATGTCTGCCTGCATTCTGAGTCTCCCCACTTCCTTTAAAAAATAATAATAGTAAAGTAATGATTTGACCCTAAGGATGTGTTTTAAGGATATCAAAGGATATATTGCAATATATTTTGTGAAGCAATTAGAAGAACCTACAGTATTTTCATAGGAAGAAATCTGAATTATAATCAGATTTTGTTTGACACTCACAGGCGCTTAATGAAAGCATACTATCTAGTTGTTTCTTGTCTTGCAGGGTAATTTCAGTTTATGTTCATTCGTTGTCTAAATAACCAGACTGATCATCCTCTTTCTTATAAACTAAAATTAGTATTTCAGAAGAACGTCAAGACTTTTCCCTGTCCAGATAAGGAAAATTAATAGAGAATTTAGCATGTTCAGCTAGCAAATACAGATGTTGCAAATATTGAATACTGATACTGTATTCACAGTAAAACAATGTTAGTGCTAAGAAGTCTGTTTGAATTTTAGAAGTAAATCTGTCTGTTACAGAGGAGACTTTTCTTTTTCAGCCTTTTGGTTGAGCCTTTATACCGTGTGATTTTCCTTCAGTAGAATTCATAACAGCACTTTCTAAAAGACATTCTTTCGTAAGCATTGGTATCCAAGAATCTATGCTCACTTATCAAACAAAGTATGAGCTACAGGAACCAACAGAGAGAAGTTCATCAAATAGCAACCATTAAAATCCTGAGCAGTGTTTATTTCTTTTAAAATTCTGGACAGTTTTTTCTTAATTCCATCTGTTGGACAGCGTTCATTTGAGTTGGCCTTTAAATTGTACTACTTGGTGAAGCACTAGAGAAAGAGAAGACTTTGGAAAGTTAGCATCACAAGAAAATAAATCATCTCCATCAACCGTACACCATAACCCCATTCAGAACATTCTGGTTTGAAAGCAAAGTCCAAAGAAATGATTACATTCTGCTTCTATGGAAACCAAAGCAGACAAATGTATTTTGCTTGGATTTGAATGGAAATCAGCAACTCAGACATGCATCAGGTGGTTCTAATTTGTTTTTTTGATGTGATTCAGATTTTCACACAAAGGTCAGATCCAGTAGTAAGTTTTTATCTGAATTCTGATAAATTGTGCTTATAAAAGCCTATGAGATGATCAGCAGTGAGAGGCTTTCACTGGAGTATGGGCACTCTTGTGGTTTTTTCAGAATAGAACAAGCAGTCAGGAAGCAAAAAGTTTTACAATTAGTAAATAAACCAATCCTATAAGGAAAACAATAATATTATCTGTAAATTAATGATTGATCCTTCTGCAGAATCTTTCGATAACTTTTTAAAGATGTTGGTGGAGTGTTTGATCAATATCCGGGAAGTCAAATAACTGTGGCCTGAGCTACTTTTCTGATTGTGTAATCTTTTATAGTAACTAAGTCTTCATGCCTTTCCTCCCCTTCCCCCCCCCCAATTAATAAACAGAAAAGAATGAAGAAGAAGAGCAAGAAGCAAAAATGGAACTGAAACGCAGACTCAGCAGAAAGGTGATGAAACTGTGATGGTTAACGATCGTGTGTATTTTGAGTATACTTCATTTTTAAAATGCAAGTCAGTGCTTTACATGTAAATCTGATATTTAGGAATAATTATTCCTATTAGTCTACTGACTAATCACAGACATTAAAATCAATGTAATGTTTGCAATATGAATTATGTTTATATTAATGCATAATATGCTAATTTCGAAAAGTCGACAGTCAAAAGTTTTAAATTACATTTGCCAATTATGAAAATAACATATAATCTGTGTGAAATTTTTTCAAATGCCAAAAGGAACAAAAAAGACTAGAAAATCATGCAGACGTCTCCCATTCAGAGATAACCATTATTAACATTTCAATGTGTAGTTTGTAAAAATGCTCACTGTTTCCATGCAGTTTGGGAAACACTGAATAAATACTTTGTTATTACTAAAGATTCTGAGCTGGGTGAGTAATTTATTAAGTGAACTTGATCATCCAGCTTGCCTGCTGCAGTGCTACCCAAATGACAAATGGCTTACCTCCAAAACTCAGACCATTGTTTCTACCCATTTATGAAAATATAAATCTGATACCAGGGCCCTCGCTTTTTTCAGTAAGTGTTAAAATAATAATAATCTTTGGAAAAATTAAGCACTATCAGAGTTTATATTTCATTATAAACACCTTGCTCAGTAATTCTTCAGATATACTTTCACAGCTGGATAAGGCAGGATGAGTAAAATATGACATCTGCAGCAAAGTGTGTGACCTGACCCACATTTATTTGGGCTGGCTGGGGAGTTCACAGCCAAAACATTCCAAGGCAGAAAGAAGAAGCACTCCATTCCCATGGAAAAGTTGGAGACTGTATTTTGAGAGGTTTTGGTTTTGATTTTTAGGGAAAAATAGCCTTAATTCATCTCTTCTTTTCCTCAGAGATCCCAAACATCAAACAATAATCAAGTTAAGAAAGACACTATAAACTGAATTTCTTGAGATGGCTTTTCTAGCAATTCAATGGCCATTAAGTTACCAGCTACAGATAAACGGTAACCCCTCCTCCTTGCTCCAGCTCACCTCTGTCATACATATAGTCTTTTCTTAATCCAGTTGGGTCCTTCTGGGAGACAACAGAGCTACCCTACCCCCACTAGCCTGTACCACACAGAGCTCCCTGCCATAGGTGCAAAATATTCCATAGCACTAATAGCTACCCCGTAACTGGCACAGCCCTGAAGGGCAAGACTAGATGGAGAACTTCTGACCTCGGTGACCATTGGTCACTTGCATTGTGGGAAGTCCCCAGAAGCAAGGGTTTCTCTGCCTTCTTAATCCTACCTGCCCTAGAGTGGCAGTAAGGAGCTAGCAGTATAGATAGCACAGTAACTGAGAGTATAACAGAACCACTTAGATTTTTCCTCCCTTTGTCCATCACCCACCAGGGCTTTATGAGGATAGAAGGAGCCGCCGTTGCCTTATCCCAGGTCAAGTAGGCTCAGGATGTAGACCCAGACCTAAGAATCCTTGAATGCCTTGAGTTTTAGAGCATTGACAGTTCAGCCTCTGGTTTTACTCAAGAGGAAACCAAGGAAAGGGGAGCGTTTTGACCACAAAAAACATCAGTTTTTGTTTGTTTGTTTTGTGGGAGTGCTTAATTTTTCCAAAAATTGAACCCATGCAAATAAGGAATGCCTCCAAAGAGGACCACTTAAACCATGGATAGTCTGGCTGTATATAGAGTGTATGTATGGAGAGAAAAATACTGAAAATGGACCCGATGGGTAAAACATAGGCCTGGCTCTACGTGTCCGACAATACTGTGACACCTCCCAACTGAGAAAGGACACAAAAGCTTGAAACTTAATAGCGGACAGTAGATGATGCCTGTTCAACCAGGGGCCAAGTTTCTTTAGTCTCTCAGGACGATCTCTGTCTGTTCTTGGGCTTGAGAAAGGACCATGAGAGGAAAACAAATACACACAGGGCAGGGTAGATTAAATATAACCATAAATTTGAATTTGACAAAAACCACAGGGGGACTCGGAGTTATTAGAAGTGTCTTAAGGTTGCAGCTGGGTTTAAGCAGTTCTGGCCTCACTGAAGTGCAGTTTTCCAGTGCGTTCCCCCTCCTCATTGCTGCATATCGGCTTTTCTGGCCAAGGGTAAATGTCAGATCTGGACCTGTGTCCTTAGACTCTCCTGGAAGACTGCCATAGGCACACCCTTCACTGGATCATTCCTTTGTTGTAACTTTGTGCATTTCCGAATATACAGGTTTAATATAGTAGGAACAGAGATTTTTTATTCTCATTTCTACAAGTTGTAGGGCTTTTGTCTTGATAATTCAATCTTCAAAGCAGCCATACTATATCTGGATTACTATTGTGTCTGTCCCCCGTGTCAGAGATGACAGGCACCTTTATCACAATGCCAGGCAAGGTGGGGGAAATAGCATAATGCAGATGGTTGCTAAAGACTGTGACCTATCTAACAATGGTGATTTTTATAGTTGCAAAATTAGGGCACACTGCTTTCTAGTTCTCATTAGAAACTCCCAAGATGCTGCTGCCTTTTTTTTTTTTTTTTTTTTGATATCTGAAAGTGACCTTATGTAACCATAACTTTGAAGTACTCTGTAGAAAACGTGCCACCATGAGGCTGTAAATGGTTTACTGAACTCATCCCTATCCTCCTGCAGCTCAGCCTGAGACCCACAGTGGCAGAGCTGCAAGCTCGAAGGATCCTGCGGTTTAATGAGTATGTGGAAGTCACCGATTCACCTGACTATGATCGCCGGGCAGACAAGCCCTGGGCCAGGTTAACACCTGCAGACAAGGCAAGACCTCAGTGGCTTGAGCCCTGATTTTATTTATGTATGATTTTATTGTTTTTCTAAAAGCTCCGATACCTACTTACTGCTTACTTAGTCATCTTAGGAGACTGGGTATTACCAAATACCCCAATAATTTTCTGCCTTTGATTATTCAAGACACTTAGGTGATACATTTAATAATACCAACATATTTCTTTCAGTTAAGTCTCAGAAAAAACTTGTTCTTTGTTACCATATAACCTGCCTGCATTCAAACCTGGATTGGGGTGGGGCATGTTTCCCACAGCCATGATTTATCCTTACTCGTAGAAAATATAACTTATACAAGTGACTCTTTTAAAGGGATACGTTAACAGTGGAAAAGGTATTGATCTCTAATCAAGGCTGGCACACTTCTTCTATAAATGGCCAGAAAGTAAATATTTTAGGCTTTGTGGGCCGTCCAGTCTTTGTTGCAGTTGCTCAGCTTTGCCTTTGTAGCATGAAAGCAGCCATAGACAATGTGTAAGTGAATGGATGTATATGTGGTCCAATAAAACTATATTTATAAAAACAGTTGGGGGGGTGGTGGTGGGATGAATTGGGAGATTGGGATTGACAGTATATATACTAATATGTATCAAATAGATAACTAATGAGAACCTGCTGTATAGCACAGGGAACTCTACTTCACAGTAGAAACTAACACAACATTGTAAAACAACTATACCCCAATGAAAATAAATAAATTAATTAAATAAATAAAATAAACCAGATGATGGGCCACATTTGGCCTATGGGTCATGGTTTACCAATACTTAATCTGTATCATGGCTCGCAGTTCAGGATAACTGAAATATACAGAGGGTTCCATCATGAGGAAAGACTAATTATTTTATGAGTACCATGGTTACATAAAGAATTTTGCCAACCATTTGTTTGTTTTTAAATTCTTCACTTTACAATTTTCCTGATCTCCCAAATAGTGGTTTCTAATTTTTGTCTCTAAGCAAAATTCCATATTGAGTAGTCTCATGCCACACCCAGTCTTAAAGCTAGAACTAGGTATTTAGGTACACTCTGTGCTGATGCCCTCTAATAGGAGATTTCATTCTGTAAAGCACCTACTATGTGTCAAGCTCATATTGGAGATACAGAATCAGTATTAGCTCATAAGAAGAAATGAAAGCTAGAAAGGAGTAAGGTTACAAAGGAAGAATGTGCAGAATGAAAACAGAAGGGAAGGAGGCTGGGAAAAGAGCCCGAGAAACCCAACATGAAGAGACATTGGAAAAATACTGAAAAGAAATGTCTGTGAGGTGGGGAAAGAGAAGCTGTAGCCCGGCAGCCTAGAAAGGGGAGTGTCAGCTCACAAGTGGTTAGTAACATAGTGAAAGGAGGCATTTTAGCTGACTGACTGCGGTGGGGACCATGAGAATAAAACACAACCTCAAGAGTCTCGCTGTGAAGAAGAGGTATGATAAGGTAGACACCTGAGGGAAAATGATTGTGGAGGCTGAAAGCTTGAGTGAGTAGAATTGGAAAATAAGAATATGAAGGGAGTGATTTTTTAATTTATGGGAAATACCTGAGCAATCTTTTATGCCGTGAGGAAGGAGCCAAAAGAAAGGGAAAGTTTGCCTATATAGGAGAAAAAGTCAGTAAGTGCTAGAGTAGGGCATAATCAGTGGCGCAGCAGGTCAAGGATTATGCAGAAAAGGCAAGGAGGAAACCCTTGAGGTTGGGATGGAGAACACAGGCTGAGGAATGTGCCCTAAAAAAGGAGGCTTCCCCCAGGCAGGTGAAGTCCCTCAGATCGAGGGCAGCCATGAGGGCATGAAGAAGGCTGTGATACTCAGGTCGTGGGACAAGCTTACCATCAGTCAATACCAGGTTTCCTGTAGGAAATAGCAAGTTTATGTGTTACCAGTAATTGCCTATTAACTACTTAATGTGATTTCTTGCGCTTAGGCAAGAGTGACTCAGGTCACTCAGTGTTGTTCAGCTGACAGATGGGCTGCTCCGGAGGGTCCGAGGCGGCTTGTTTACGTATCTGGCGTCTTGGTGAGGATGGCTCAGAGGCTGGGCTTATTAGCAGCTGGGCTCAGCCAGGCCTGTCCACCAAAGCACAGACATATGGCCTCTTCAGCATGGCGGCCTCAGAGTTGTCAGGCTTCTTACGTGGCGGCTGGCTTGTCCCAGAGCAAGTGCCCCGAGAGAACCAGGTGAAAATTGCGTGGCCTTATCTGACCCAGCCTTAGAAGGCACCCAGCCTCGCTTCCACCACATTCTGTTAGTTCCCGGCAAGTCATAAGGTCAGCTCAGATTCAAGGGAAGGGGAATTAGCTCTGCCTTTCAGTGGGGGAGTGGTGGCAAGGTCATATTGCAGAAGAAGTGTGAGCTGGAGTTATTATTGCTGCCATCTTTGGAAAATGCAGTCTGCCGTATCCACCATTCCCAGTTATCACGTTACTCAAATGTTGAATTTCAGAAAGGCAGGTAGGGCGTGGCCAGGTAGATGATTAAAATCAGAGCAAGTGCAAAGTATACAAGCAGTGAGAGTCTAAATGATCAACCACCCTCATATGGAAACTACACTTTCCATACTCTAGAAATAGTCCTTCCTAACTCTTGTCTGTTGGTGGAAGGTAAAGTTTGTCCACCTCTAGCTATAACAGAGAGGATTTTTCTTTTTAATTTTGTGTTGAAACAAAAATAGATTTTTGTGCTGGACTTCTAGGCTGCAGGGGAGATGTACTTGGTCGAGTTTTCTTCTACAGGATTAATGTCTCTTCACGAGTAATTTGAAGGCACATGACTTTCACATCTCCCCTGGAGATGGAACCCTGAGCCCCAGAGCACAGCCAGAGGCCCTCCCTACTCACATCTGAGTCTCATTTTCTCCCTTTGGCATTGTCTCTTCCATTAACCCTGAGACCTTTGAAGGTCTAAAGGACTGCATTTTTAGAACCGGATTTGTATTGTAGGTTTTTTCTCCTTGAAGAAAACTAAGAATAATTTCTTTTAGAAAGAAAAAAATGTTGTATACTTTTAAAAGATAGAAAATAGAAAAAAGGCAGCAATGTAAAATGCTTTTAACATATAGTACTTCGTATATACACAAGTGACTTGTGTTTATTGGCAAAAATCAGAATATTCAAAAATACAAGAAGAGGAAATAATAATTACAGTGCACATCAATGCATGGTATTTTTTATTTTTATTTTTTTTGCGTACACGGGCCTCTCACTGTTGTGGCCTCTCCCGTTGCGGAGCACAGGGTCCGGACGCGCAGGCTCAGTGGCCATGGCTCACGGGCCCAGCCGCTCTGTGGCATGTGGGATCTTCCCGGACTGGGGCACGAACCCGTGTCCCCTGCATCGGCAGGCGGACTCTCAACCACTGCGCCACCAGGGAAGCCCCATGCGTGGTATTTATAAGAATTTCTAAAAATACTGTTTTCAACCTAACACTGAAAAAAATAATCTGTTTTCTCTAGATGTTAAAAGATTTATATAATGTAATGTTATTGCCCAGAGATACTAAAACTATCAATGGTCTTAGTATATATTTTATTTTAGAATGAAAACCCATGCTAATCATTATTATCGTAACAAGCATTTCTGGATTTCTGTTGTTTTTTACTTTAAAATATTCATAATATATGATGATAAGATTTATGATGATATATTTTTTCAATGTTAATCAATATAAAAGCCTATAATTTACCTTTATATTAAAAAAGAATTTTACTTTTTAACTTTTGAACTATATATCCCATTTAAAGAAAAAAAAACTATTGAAAGTAAATATTTCTACCTCTGCTCTCAAAATAAACACTGAACTTCCTGCCAGCCTAAAGGAACCATCCTTCTCTCTCTTTTCTTAGTACTATTTTCTTAGCCCCACTAAGATACCACTTTGCATTTAAAAATTTTTTTGAACTTCAAATATAAAGAAAAGGGGTCAGTAGCCAATTAGTCAATAACCAATCAATGCCCATTCTATGAAAACACTATGCTGGGTATTCTGGGGAATCTCATAGACCTGGTAGTCTTGTTAAACTGCCCAAAATGGGAAAGAGAAGTAGTGGGGAAAATGCATTATTAATTGTGAACTTGACTGAGCTTAAATCACCTTTAACATAAAATTTTTAATTTTAGAATATCTGTGCTTGGGTAGAACACTAGAAACAGATACACGTATAGTAAGATATCTGTGGCCTCTATAAATATATATGGCCTATATAGATACCTGTGCTGGAGTAGATGAGCCCTAAGGTGACAAGTAGAGCCAGAGAAGGCCATCAACTTGGCTTGAAGACCAAAGCGCCCACAGCAGTTGCCATCTCCCTGGGGTAAACCATGGAAGCTTCATGCAGAGAGGAGAGGGCAGGCTATGGAGCAGGGCGCTTCTGGGTTTGATTCCTAATTGGCCACTTGGTAGATGTTTGACCTTGACCAAGTCATTTAACTTGGGTTTCCTCACTAGTAAAATAGAGCTAATTATATCTATCCTGAGAATTTAGTAGATTATCTATAGAGTTCCAGCTCATCAATAAATGATAGCTCTTACCAGTATTACTTTCATGGTCAGGCTTGATAATCTAAGCTTTGTTCCCCATTGGTGACATTTTCATTACTCACTGAAGCCTCAGTTTACAGTCTAGTCTAAATTTATCCAATGAAAGAGAATCCGGAATTTTTCAGATGATACATGGGTTTGTCCAAGTTACTCAGTAGTCTTTTATTAAAACCCTTTTAATATATTAAATATTGTCTTAGATACTGGGGACATAAAGATGAATAGAACGTACCACCCTCCCAGGAATGCACTGTCTAAATAGGTCCTAGGGAAGACTGAGATTTTAATTCCATACAGAGATGTTCTTTGGCTTATTCATGGTTGCCCAGGCAGCAGAGAGTACACTTAGCTAACCATGGCGTTGCGCTTGATGAGTAGTCAAGAAATTCCCTCCATGTTAAACATCAGATTTTTATCAAAGAAATAAGCAAAGACATCGAAACGATGGGAGTTCAAGTTAATCCTCATAGCTCAGGTTATTTGCGAAGGCAGCAAGTCCATATATTCAACAAATCACCTCTTGCTTCTGGCCAGGCTGACCCCTGAGCTGACTGGGAGTGATAAGCAGACCTTCCATCACCAGTCATCACGAGTCAATCTTAAACTTAGTTCCAGTCATTTTTGTTTCTATTTTCCTTTCTATAATTCTCATGCTACCAAACAACACTACATATTTGGTGCCAGTACTGTCTCTTGTGGACTGGTTTTGTTTCAGTCTCAGAAATACCTAGTCTTGGCCGAATGACTCCCCATTGTTGACCCAACTCAGCACCATTCAGATTTCAGTCCCACTACATCAGCCTACCTCTTTCTATCCCATTATCTTTCAAAAAAATATCAGTCCCATTTACACTTATGTGAAGAGTTATTAGACTTAAACTCTGGTCTCGTTTGTATAGAAGAGAGTTAAAATTATTGTACATGTATTTCCCTAACATAAAGGGTATTTAATTACTTTTTTCCTCTCCGAACTCTCTCAGGAAACCTTCTCTTTAAATAGTAAGAAGGGGACTTCCCTGGCGGTCCAGTGGTTAAGACTCCACACTTCCAACTGCAGGGGGCGCAGGTTCGATGCCTGGTCAGGGAACTAAGTTCCCTCATGCTGCACGGTGCGGCCAAATAAATAAATATAAAAATAAATAAATAGTAAGAGGAAATAACTCTTGGAATAAAACTGCGGTCTTCAGTGAATTTTTAAAATGAGTATTGCATTTCTTTAACTGCCTATAGTCACATCTTCCTGATATATATATTCAAACAACCAGCCCCTGTAATTTCACATCACATTCATTGCCTATAACTGACTCATCATTTCTAATTACAAGCTAGCACACACAACATGGAGATCTGAGACAATTATCTGGATGACTTAGGCCCTGAAGCTCATTTTATTGGAAAGAGCGTGGGACTTGAAGTAAGAAGGCCTGTCTAGCACCATACGAAGTCACTACAGTATTACTGACTGTATCCCCTGTGCTATACATTACATTCGTATGACTTATGTATTTTGTAACTAGAAGTTTATACCTCTTAATCTCTCTCACCTATTTTACTCATCCCTCTGCTACACCCCTCCCACCCCGGCGACCACCAGTTTGTTCTCTGTATCTGTAAGTCTGTTTCTGTTTTGTTACGTTTGTTCATTTGTTTTGTTTTTTAGATTCCACATATAAATGAAATCATATGGTATTTGTCTTTCTCTGTCTGACTTAGTTTATTTAACATAATACCCTCTAGGTCCATCCATGTTGTTGCAAATGGCAAGGTTTCATTCTTTTTCATGGCTGAGTAATATTCCATTGTATATACGCACCACATCTTCTTTATCCATTCATCTGTCAGTGGACACTTGGGTTGATTAAGGAAGACTTCTTGATAGATATTATTGGTGATGAATATAGAGAGTTTTTGCTATTTTAGCTGGGTATCAGCCAGATACTGGTTCTGGGTATCAGTTTTTACAGTGAGTGAAACAAAGTATCCTCACTGTTGATCTCACTTGTGAAACAAGATATATTGTCTTATCACAGGGAACTTGTGGGCCCAGAAATATTTCTCTACTTGATTCATCCTCTTCCAAAAAACCATTAGCAGGAACCACTGCCACAGTCCCCAGCCTCAGGTTCCTCATAGAAACTACAGGGGCTGAGGAATATATTTGGAGAGACAAACAATCTACGACTATAGGATTTAAACATAACATTGAAAGCAGCATTGGGGAAAAGCTTGTATATTGCAGAGTGATAGCTAGTGATGGGAGAAAGCCAGAGAGAGGCCTCAAGGCTTTCTTCTGTCTTTTCCCTTTTCTAAAATACATCATTTTCCAACCACAAAGTAGATTTTCTTATCTCTCTGTAAAGCCATTCTCTGTGGTTTGTAATGTCATTCTGTTTCAGCTGAAGAGTCCATTTCTCAGAGGTTATGGGGATGCTTTTATTAGTATTTTTTCATTTACATGAGGAAAAACTTCTTCCTAGAAAAATTAGGAAATAAAGATAAGCACATAGTTGAAACCGAAAAACCATCCATGATCCAGCCAGTATTGTTAATACGTAACTAATGTTAACATTTTGATGAGTATCTCAGCTTTTCAACCTGAAAGGACATAGCATCTCTTCCAACCCCATCATGTACATGACATGGATTATGTGTTCAATAAATAGTAATAGTAATAGGATTCTACTTGATATTTTCTTTGAGTGGCTTGAAGTGTTGTGCTGAAATTTTTAATTCTAATTGTCTAAACTTTCAATATAAAAGAATAAACAGCAGTTGCCTTCTCTGTAGCTCTGTGGTAGCTCGTCAAAGCCATGTTGCTGTGGGTGGTATGACATGCAGAACTTTCATAGGAAAATGATATTGTTTCTCAAAAAGTCTCATGACCTGTGCTATCCTTGTGGTTATCGAGGATGGGGCATGTGGGTGACTCATAGATCAGGCCCCACGGTGAATTTGGCAAAGGCCTCCTTCATCTCTGCCTTGCCAATGTCACCTGAAGGAAATCTGTCCTGGTTTTTGTTTGGCTGTAGTATTGACATTTCATTTGTAATATACCTTTACCTAGTAGAAATTAGAAATGCCTTTCTCCAAGACATTTCATCAAAGAATGTCTGCTTCATTGATGCTATGTATACTGAGGAAATATGTGATCTAAATAACAATTCAGTTTATGTATTTTTCCTATTTAGGCGGCAATAAGGAAAGAACTAAATGAATTTAAAAGTACAGAAATGGAAGTTCATGAAGAGAGTCGACAGTTTACCAGGTAGGTAAACAAAATGCAGTTGAGCAAATTAAAAATGAGTAAGATGGTAAACTTATGTTGCATGTATTTCATCACAATTAAAAATTTTTTAAAAATATAGTTTAACACAACACCCACTATCTAGTGAGCATTTCTAAAATTAAGTCTTTTTTTTTCTTTCAAAGAAGTCTGAATCATTCCAAAGGGCTATGTTTTCATTTCTTTCTTAGTTTTATTTTCTGGCCCCGAAAACAAGTATCAGCGTCATTTATTCTGCTCTTGAAGAGACTCCGTTGAAGTTTTATACCCAGAACAGATGCTGGTGAGAGCCAGTTTGGGCACATATGTGTCTGCTTTGAACTCACGTAACTCAGTTTGGGCACGTATGTGTCTGCTTTGAACTCACGTAATTTTTAGAAGACGTAGCTTAGAAAGGAATTCGATGTTTACTGCTGCCACAGAAGATCACTATACTCCTACCATTTTTCCTCCCAACACACTTCAGTTTCACAAGCTGCTAAAACCAGAAGGGACCCGAATGATCATGTAGTCTGATCCCCCTACTTCACAGATGTTCTGTTTATTTCTCTCGTGGGTTTACGTGCTTTGCTACATGTAACAGGTATTATATAAGATTTTTCAAAGAATTTGCATGCGAATCAAATCTTTGAAAGCTTGAATTGCTAAAAAACATACGAGGACAGATGATTACGTGAAGAATACCATGGTAGGTCTTTCTGGAAAGCAGATACTGATCCCAAGACTAGAAACAGCCTCTGTAGCGCAGCCATACATCGTGGTACGACAGCATCTGCAGTGGTTCCTGTTGGTGGTGGTGTTCCCTGCTGGGGAGCGTGTCCCATGATAAGGGCAGTGGTGATGTATCTTCATAATTTAATAGCAAATCCCTTCCCTGAGGCTTATGGGGGCCTGCTTGCTCCATAGCTGTTGGTCCTATAATAATGTCTGGCATGTAGAAGAAATTCCCCTTTCTCCTAGGGATAGTTCTTCCTTATTTGTTTTGTTTTCTCCTGTATCATATTTATTTGTGAATGCATGTAGGGCTTTTAGATGTCCTGAATATATAGACTTTTTCTCTATTTGAGTGCTTTATCCTATGATAATCTACTCTTGGACCCATCACCTTCCCATATCAAGCAGACCTATTTGTCCTCTCCTTTTCTCCCTTCCACTTCTGGGGTCAGGAAGAGTTCATGCTAATATCTGACACTGTGGTCACACTTCTCCAGTTAAGTTGATCATCATAAGGCAGCTGGATATTTATGGTGACATTGAGCTGGGTGGGACCTCCAGGAAACTGGGGAGATGCCATGTGTTTGTGTCGCTGAGTCCTCACCCTGAGAGTCCTGAGATGTAGTGACTGCACGCAACCCAGTTTTTGACATTTAGGATAGTTCTACATCTGTATAGTTTTCCTAGGAATTGTAGTAACTGATTAACTCATTTTCATTTGATAGCATTGTATGAAGAATAAATTACAATAGAAATAATCAAATTTTTTAAGTGCACTTATACAAAAGTTCTCATTTTATGAAAATTAAACATTTATACTCACATAGGTCCTTCTTCTTCTGTTGTACACTGTGACCAAGTAAAAACAGTAGGATGTAGGGAGAAATGAAGTTCATTTCTTTTTTATCTATATATTCTTATGTACACAAATAATATATTCTAATTAAGCATTCAAACATCACAAAAATCTATCAAGGAAAACTGAAACCTTCCTTCACTCCTTCCCCAAATTCATCCCCATTCTCACAGGAACCACTGGTAAAAGTTTGGTGTAGATCTTTGTAGAGAGTTTTCTGTACATTCACAAACATGTATATATATGTGATATATGTGTAGGTACTTATATGCATTTCTGTACCCCTCTCAGTTATACACAAAGACAGCATCTAGAAAATCTGTCCATGTTAGCATATATTTCATTCATTTGAATGACTCTATGGCATTTCATAGATAATACAGTATGCTGTAAGTTGTTGAACAATTATTCTATTGATGGATGTTTATGAAAGTTTCATTTTTCCATTATTTAAACAATGCTACCTTGACTTTCTTTGTAAATACACTCTTTTGCATACATGCCAATATTTCTGTAGTATCCGAGTATTTGCTATATCCACTAAATATATATTTTCTAACATTTTGAGAGATTACTATTCTCTTTCCAAAGGACACAGTTTTCATTGCGACCTCCAGTTTATGAACATGACTGGTCTACTCACCTTCGTCAGTATTTTGGGGCGGTGGGGGTTCTAAAGAATGAACAATAATATCCTAGTTCATTGATTTCTGTAAGGCTAGGCATTTTTACATATTCTTATTGATTTTTTTCTAATTTGCTGTGCTTTGACCAGTTCTCTTTGGAGTTGTTTGTATTTTTCATATGGATTAGTACAACTTCCTTAAATATTGTGGCTATCGGCCCTTTGTTACATGTGTCACAATACTGTCCCCCAATCTGTAGTTAATGTTTTAACTCTTTTTACGGTCTTTTGTTTAAATTTTTTTATATTCAAATTTGTGTATATTGTTATGTTTTAGTTCATTATTTTGTGTCTTATGGAGGATGGCCAAGATTATAAAACTCATCTTTGATTTTTATATGTGCTTTTTTTTAATACTTAAATCTTTCATTCATCGGGCATTTATTTGTATGTATGATTCAAAGGAGTAAACTAACTTTACTGTGTTCTATTTTTGTTGTTGTTGTTGACTTTCTTTGTTCTAAATCAATAATCAATTGTCCCTATGCCATTTGTTTCCCCCTTTATGTGAAATTCTTCTTTATTAAAAGAAGACCATTAAGGATCAATTTCCAGATTCTGTATTGGGTTCTAATGAGCTGTTGTCTGTCCTGGCACTGTGTCACACAGTTTAATTAGAATAGATTTGTAGTATATTTTTAAATCTGATGGAGTCTTTTTCACCTTTAAAATTCTATTGGCTATTTTTCTGTATTTATTCATCTATAGAAATTTGGAGTGTTTGTGTGTGCCGTAAAATAGTCAATTGTTATCTTCATTGTTTAAGCAAATATTAATAGATGCAAACAGGGATGACTGCATTTCAAGAGAAAATCATAGGCTTTCTTTTTTTTAACAGCTGATACAAAGGTAAGCTTTAAAAGTTTTCCCAAAAATGTATTGGTTAACACTCTTAAAAATGTCTTTTAAAGACACTGGTGGAGGAAGGGGTGAATTAGGTGAAGGGGATTAAGAGGTACAAACTTCCAGTTATAAAATAAATAAGCCATGAGAGTGTAATATACAGCATGGGGAATATAGTCAGTAATATTGTAATAACTTTGTATGGCGACAGATGGTAACAGACTTATCATGGTGATCACTTCATAATGTATAAAAATACTGAATCACTATGTTGTATTTCTGAAACAAATATAATATTATAAGTCAATTATAGTTCAATTTTTTAGAAAATTAAATTTCTGGATAAGGAAAAATTAAATATTCATATCACTAAGACAAATATTCCTTGCTTAAGTATTCTTTAAAACTTGGCAGTAAAGCAAATGTCTCCTGTGATTTTTCCATCAATGTATATTACATCATTAGAATTGTATTCCAGTAGAGAAATATTTAGGCTCTGAGACATAAAAATAATACTTATGATTTTTTAAGTTGTTTTCAGTATTTCTTTTAAAAGGTGAAAGGTTTGGTAAATACTGCTTAGTCTTATCAAAATAATACAAACATATGATAATGTTTTACATTTAGAAAATTGCTCATGTAGGAGATGGTGGTGCCTTTAGTCTCAGCCACCCTTGGAAGGAATAAACATGCCATGGATCATGACCTGGCTATTTAAATGCAACCCAGATAGAGAGCAGCTCACTTATTAGCCTTTCTCATTAGTGCCAGAGGTTATCTCCTTATATCAAGTAAGCCTTCCCTTCAAAATCAAAACCTATTAACTGCCTGTGATTTAGAGTGGTTCATAAAAGGGTTGAGACAGCCCTGCTTCTTCTGCCCAGGCACCTCTTCATCCAGTGATGATCTCCCACACAGTGATGTATCAGTCAACACTGGGAGGATGCATTCCTATACACAGCTTCCTTTGCTTCTGTATCTCTGTAGAGAGTCACAAAAAGCTGGTAACATTGGTTGCCTCTGGGAGGGAAATCAGATGACTGGGGCAGGCATGGTGGGGGAGACTTCACTATTCACCCTTACGAACCTTTTGAATTTTTGAAACATAAGAATTTATTACCTAGTCAAGAAAAAAATATTTAAGAGAAAAAAATGAAGGATCTATTTCCGAAGTCCTCTTTCTGTAAATGAGGAGTCCATCATGGTGGCTTTTCATGAAGAGTGTGCTGGCAGTAATACTGTGGTATTACTGCTGTTCCTGTACCGAGAAGACACCTCTGAAAACTCCATCCTGGAGTACGTTCTCTGCATGTTTGACCTGAAGAGGGATTGTAGCGATCCACTCTTTCATCTAATTCCCCCAGTTTCTCCAGATGGCTCTTGGAATTGGAATGCATTCTAGGGTCATGTGAGAAACATGAGGATAAGTGATCCCCATAAGAATTCATCCTTTGGCCTGCAAGGTACCAGGATTTAACCTCTGTTTTTTAGAACACTTGCTGCCTGTCCAGACACATACTGTTTTTTTCTCCCCCTCAGCAGCTGCCCACCCAGCCTACTGTTCAAAACCCAGAAGACCATTTGAAGGGCACTGTACTATTAAATGGGGCCATTGCATTCTGGAAACAGATCACCATGGCAAGGAAAACCCACTTCCCTTTCCATAGTAAATGGGGTTTCTACAATTTAAAATAATTCTCTAAATTATAAAGACATGTAAATTGTTCGAAAACAATTTACGTAAAAACTAAACTTTAAAATGGTTACAGCTGAATGGTAGGATCTATGGTTAGTTATAACCTTTGGATATTTTCTGATTTCCAAATTTTTTAAAATGTCAACATGTATCAGATTTATAATCAAGAGAGAATAT
The DNA here is from genome assembly GCF_003676395.1 of Aethalodelphis obliquidens. NCBI lineage: Eukaryota > Metazoa > Chordata > Mammalia > Artiodactyla > Delphinidae > Aethalodelphis > Aethalodelphis obliquidens. Next base: position 20,702,862 of record NW_020837947.1, on the reverse strand, counting down.
TGCTTTTAAAAACAGACTTTGAATTTTGTAAATAAGAACATTTTTAGAGTATGCAAAGTAGCATTTTCATATATATAATTTTATTAGCTTTTAAATTGTTTGCTTATTATATTAAGCAAAGGATCATTAAATTGACAACTCTTAGAGTCAGAACGGACCTCAAGAGATTATTGGCATAATGTTAAGTGGAAAAATCCAGATACTGACTAAAGGTGTGTGTGTATGTGTGTGTGTGTGTGTGTGTGTGTGTGTGTGTGTGTGTGTGTGTGTATGTATATGTATATATATGGCAGTGGTTTGTTTTATTTTAAAATTCAGATGCATAGAAGAAAAATAAGAAACAACGTTAAAACACTCAGCCTTAAAAAAGAATGAAATATTGCCACTTGTAGCAACATGGATGGACCTACAGAATATCATACTAAGCAAAGTAAATCAGAGAAAGACACATATTATACGTTATCACCTAGGTATGGAATCTAAAAAATAATACACCTGAATCTATATACAAAACAGAAACAGACTCACAGACACAGGAAATAAACTTATGGTTACCAAAGGGAAAACGGGGGGTGGGAGGGATAAATTAGGAGTATGGGATTAACAGATACAAACTACTATACATAAAATACATAAGCAACAAGGATTTACTGTATAACATACAGAACTATATTCAATATCTTGTAATAACCTGTAATGGCAAATAATCTGAATACATATATATATATATAACTGAATCACTTTGCTATATACCTGAAACTCCAACAATATTATAAATCAATGGTACTTCAATGTACATAAAGAAATAAATAAATGCAAATAATGCCAAACCTTATAAAAAAAACTCTTAATGATTTGTTATAGAGAGAGCCTATAGGTGTTTTTTTTCCTTTTCTCTACCTTTCAAATTTCCTAATGTAGCTATGTTGAGGGGTGTGTGTGTGTGTGTGTGTGTGTGTGTGTGTGTGTGTGTGTATTTAAAGAAATTTTCTCATTCTGTTACACCTTAAGCTATTACTATCCAATGTGGATTTACAGATAAATTAAACCACTCTTTGAGCTTCTAGATAGGTTTATCAAAATGTGACATGGCAGGAACTACACCTGTGACCTCAATAAACATTAATTCAGGGCCCCTCTACAGAGAAATGAGAAGGCTGCTTCTGCATACTCATTTCTCTCTTGGGTGCTCCATTTATTTAATACCTGGACAGAAACTAAAAAGAATTGCAAAATGCTGCTTCGACCACCAGAGTTGCAAGCATGGTTGCCTATTCAGACTAACAAAATCCCATCCAGCATGTCATCTGACTCCGGTTGAACAAGGCGCAGTGGTTTAGGAGAGTCTCCTCATTTGTTTAACGTAAGTGTATGTGCCGTGACCATTGAACCCTTTTAAATAAAGGGAAAATGAATTATTCAGGATTTCTGTATATATCAATTAGGAAATTATAGGAAAGTAATATTTTACACTTTGTGAGTAATTTCATATTTTATATTATCTGAATGAATTTATAGGAAGGTGAGGACATTTTTATATATTAATTTGTAGAGGAACTGTTATGGAAAATAACTATCTTTACCTGAATTCCATGACTTAAAATTAGCTTTTTCCTCCTATTCACTCCCTCTCAACAGTATGAAAATAAGAAAGATTTATTGCAGTTTTAACAAGAAGAAGAAAATATAGATAACTTCAAATTTGAGTTGCAGGAAAGTTCTGAAGAAAGGGTGGACGAAAAGCTTAAGTATCCTGAGAGCACAGTAAACCTATTTATTGCTTCATCAACTTGAAGCCTAAAGCCAAAACTGTCATTCTGTTAGATAGGCAAACTTCCCCCGAGGTAAAGCTGAACTTCATGTACCTTAAAATGAACGCAAACCACTGAGTAGTACCAAACTTAAGAATAATTTGCATTTTAGGACCTCTAACCATAAAATTTAAGAGTTGATTTTGAAGATAAGATGCCTAATTTAAATAGGATATAAATGTCCTTTTCTGATTGGATAGTGCAAGAAAATATACGGGTTTTTTGACCAGATCTGGGCAGTGCATATGAAGAGAGGTTACATTTATTTATTTATTTTAATTTTGGCTGCACTGTCTTAGTTGCGGCACACGGGATCTTCACTGCGGCATGTGGGATCATTTAGTTGCAGCGTGCCAACTTCTTAGTTGCGGCATGCGGGCTTCTCAGTTGCGGCAAGCGGGATCTACTTCCCTGACCAGGGATCGAACCTGGGCCTCCTGCATTGGGAGCACAGTCTTACCCACTGGACCACCAGGGAAGTCCTGAGGTAGCACTTCTGACCCCCTGCAGCTTTGTCAGCATATTATTGCAGTCACAGTATTGGTTAGTCATCTTCCTTTCTTCACCAACGTAGGAGCTGTGCTGATGATGACCTGACCTTCCAACAAAATCCAGTCTGTGAACTCTTTCTCTAATGGATCCATGGGCAAATAGTAGCAAATTGTAGTGTCCTGCTAATTTTTGGAAATTAAAAGCAGGACACTTTCCAGGAAAATGCTTCGCTTTAAAAGGTTCTAAATCTCTCCTGGTCCATTGGCTACTTTGTTGCCCGATCTGATTTTTTTTTTTTTTTTTTTTTGCGGTAGACGGGCCTCTCACTGTTGTGGCCTCTCCCGTTGTGGAGCACAGGCTCCGGACGCGCAGGCTCAGCGGCCATGGCTCACGGGCCCAGCCGCTCCGCGGCATGTGGGATCTTCCCGGACCGGGGCACGAACCCGCGTCCCCTGCATCGGCAGGCGGACTCTCAACCACCGCGCCACCAGGGAAGCCCAAGCAGCATCTTTTGTAGAGGGGCTGTCTCTGCTTTCCCACGTGACGTTTATAATGGTATTCTGTTCTGACAGTAACTTAGAACAGTAATTCAGTTGGGGATGCTAGAGCTGCCTTTGATCAGAAACATTGCTATAACTTATTCATTTCACTGAATGCAGAGTTGTGTTTCTCTACTGTCTCACAGAGTTTCTGTTTCATATTTCAGGTTTCATCGTCCATAACGAAGTGCGGGACTCTTTGGAAACAGACTGATCATCTTTGGGGGAATCCTCGCTTCCTGAAAACCTGATATTGCACTGGGATTTGAATGTGTGTGTTTCCGTTTAACTTGTGGTGATGGAAGCGTGTGGAACGTGCTCCCCACCTATACAGCCCGGATAGGCCAACAAGCAAAGGGAAGGGTGCAGCGACTCTGCTGTCCAGCATGTGGATTGATGGTAAGGGGATACCATGGTTACACCACTTATTCTTCATCAGGAGTTTTAATCAAAGAAGATGAGCAGAAGACAATCGCTGGTTCCCTGTTGCCAGAAAGCCACATTTAAGAGTGCAAGTTAAAGAAGAATGGGGAATGGAATTTCTGAGCACTGGAGAGGGGTGGGGGGTTGAAAATCAGAAAGCAAGAGAAGTACTTCATTATGTTAATGAAAAGAAGAAATGGAAGCATAAAGGTATTTTCAAAGTAGGCTTTTGGTAGTTGAGAACTTATTAAGGGATTTGGGAGTTTAATCACCCAAGGTGGATTTCCTAAAGACCTGACCCTAGAAGAATATTCTTGTTTCATCATTATATTGGTACAGTGTCGTACCATTATTTTTTTGTTGTGCCAGTGAATTCAGTTGCCAGAAATAAGTCTGAGTGTTTTCATGTACCTTTTTCTGAAATGCGAGAGGCTTTTCCTGACTCTTAATAAGCATGCTTACCCAAATTTTGTTGCATGCTTTAAGTAGCATAGCTAGACATACTTTACATTTTTTTTTTAATACTCCTTATCTAATGTACCAACCTTCCACGAGGATTATAGGACTGGGAATAAAGTCAGACGTAATTATTCGACCCTTTAAATCTGTAGCAGGCTTTAGAAATAAATCTTTTGGTCTTTCCCTAGCTTGATTATCTCCAATGTTGAAACCATCGTACTTGATCTGAAGAAGATAATATCGACAATCATGGCACCTTTTTAAAAAGTCTGAATCCAAAGTTAAAACTTAAGCGAAATGCAAGTTTTCTGCCAGCAGTTAGCTCTGAATAGGAATGAAAAGAACTACTTATTTTCCATGCTGCATTAAGTTGGATTGCTGCTATTAAAAAAATAAAGCACATGGATTAAAAAAATACTCACCCAGAGACTTAAAAGAACAGAAAATTTCTGCTAAGTTGTAAGTGAGGAGAACCTCATTTGATATTTTAGGAGTCTGCAGATTGCATCCATAAATATAGCATTGACTTTCAGTGCAAAATAATCAGTGAGATTAAAGTTATGGAAGATTTCCCTTTGAGCCTACAGTCAATATCGTTTACATTAAGAAGTCCTCTATTGTCATCTTACTGTTTTCCATGGAGTCACAGGCATAGTATGGCTTCTGCTCCCAAGTACAAATGACCATATTGTAAATACCACCTTGCATTTCATTGTTCTTTCATGATTATTTTGTGCCCCTTTTATTAAAAACACATGAGACGTATAACAACAAGACAAGACCCAAATAGACTTTATTTTATTCTCAGAGTTTGGACTAGGATTTTCTGAAATGATTCTGTTGCATTATATGGAAAACTCTAATTTTCTATTTCAACCAAAAGGCAAACATTTAATCTGGTGGACAAATTTGGATCCTGCCATTCATTTACATTTTAAAGAACCACTTAAAATTGGATGATTTTGCTTCAAAAATAAAAAAAAATTTAGTCCCACTTAGCCTATTACAAAAAGCCAGGACCGTTTTATAACTAAGAAAAGTAGCCAGCGTTGCTGACACCTCTTGCTGTACTCAGCTATATGCGTTAATAAAATAAACCTAGAATTCTACACTATTGTCATGTCCTTGATAGAGTAAGACGTATTTTTGTTTTGAAAAACTTTTTCTGCATGCCCAAGTGTCTTTCTCTGGCTGAAGTTTTATCCATTTCATAGTGTTTAAATCCAGCCACAGATATTAACTAGGTTCCAGTTTTTTGCTGAAGCCATGTTTTTCCTTATGATATTGTTTTATTGTCATTTTAGTGTCTTGGGAAAAATACCAAGGAATGTAGTGTTATTTTAATTTTCTATACTTATAATCTTAGAACATCATTTTAATTTCTAATCACAAGGCCCCTATAAAAATGGTAAATATAAGACATTTATCACTGTTTTATCACTCAAGATACATATCATAGAAAGTCTCTATTTGGTTGATAAAAGGAACCATTTTTTTCCCACTAGCAGTACATGTGATACAGTTTTTTTATTCCCTACACTGAGATGCACTCGGTACAAAAATGAAACTCTGGTCCCTCAATATATTGTTTCCCTTGTATGATATGTCAGATTTATGAACTACCCATACTTTTTCTTCTAATGATTGACATGTTTAGGGAAAAGTTTAAAAGTCAAAAAAATTAACCAATACTAGTTTAATTTTTAAGAATTGGAACCACAAATTATTTCATCAGAATGACCCTTTAAATAAAAAGCTATGGAAAGAATGGAAGGATTATGAGCCAAGCTATATTTTGCGGAATGAAGCTCTATTTTAATAGATAATTTTACTTTTTTTTAATGTCTTTCTTGGACTATAATTGCTTTACCATGTTGTGTTAGTTTCTGCTGTATAACAAACAAAATGAATCTGCTATACGTATCCATACATCCCCATATCCCCAGTAGCTAATTTTAAAAGGCAGAAACACTGCATATCCATCTCAGCAGCCCATCTTGCCTGCAGCCCTAAAAGGATACAAAGATGTGGACCACCCTCCATAGAATTATGTATCCGCCTAATGCCAGCATTTCTGCAATACAACCGATAAGCTACGGTTCTATAAAAATACATGTTTATGGGAATTGGGTTGTTGTAATACAACACCAGGGTTTTTCCTATTTAAAGTGCAACATTAGGCTGACGTAGAAGAAGTGAGTGGTTTTCCTGGGTCCCTAAGATGTGATTAAGGAAGAGAACAAATCCATCTCCAGAAAGGTCACAGGCAGGAAAAAACTAGACAGACTGTAAAAACCAAAGTGACCATTTCCATCTTTTTTAAAATGGAGAAAAAGAACAGTAACAGTAAGGTAGTAAGAAGATGCCATTAGCTTTATCAGCATCTTCATGGTCATTACCAATTAGGCTGACAAAACTAGTTCTCCAGTGATTAGTGTTAATTTTTGGCAGCCCTGCCTGATAATTTCCTGTGGTGTGAAATGTCTAGCATTTTCTTTTTGTTCAATATAGTTTACCTTTATGATAATTCCTAAAATTATTTAGATGAAATCTATAATATTCAGAGAACTAGTTTGGGTATTTGAACAGCTGTTTTAAATGGAGAAAAAAGCACACTCGTCCATCTGATTTACCCAGAAAAACCGACTTTCTGGTTTCATTTTCATACCCTTTTATTAGCATAATGATTGTAATCACTTATCTTTCTCTTATGTTAGTAAATATATTGTTTGTAGAAAGTTCTAAAATGTCAGTGAAAATCTTTTTAAGGAAGTAGAGGAATTGAATACACCCTTGAATAATCATCGAATATTGAAAATGAGAGATAAGTCCTTAAAACCCATAACTCAGGTTTTACAACCTGCAGTTAATTCAGTGTTGCATTGGCACTTAAAAAAAATACAGTAACTTACACTTAAAAAAGAGAAAAATTTGCATTAACATTGCATATCCTAATGTGTACCACATTTTAACACAAAAACAGGCATTGTATTTATACTTAATAGAGTCAGACACAACTTTCACAAATTATACTGTATTCACAATAGAAAAAAGCAACCTTGTCTATCACATAGTAGTATCTCCACATTTAAACAGTGAAAGCTCTTCAAAAATGTCATATTATTTCTTTAATTCGTCCCATCAGCACATTTCACACAGAGTGAGAAATCGTTCTCAGAATAGGTGAGATGGAATCAAGCTAGTACAAGATACATCAATTTATGTCATTTCATCGGTATGGTAGCTTAAACATTCCTAGATCCAATCATATTATTAAGCCTAATCTTACTAGTGAAAGTATATACTTTGAGACAATAATTAATTTCTTCACATTGTTAGAGAATGTTATGAGCACTAAGGAACCACTAAGATGCAATTTATTTACAAAGTTTTCCCTTGGCCACTTGAACTGGCTGATCTTCCACTATTGGGCATTTGAGTATATGTCACATTGTTTTACTTGCCAAAGCAGAATGAAATTTTGGAGCTGAAATATGTCCTAGACGGGAGTGCAACAGCAAAAGTAATCATCAAATTAATAGGACCATCTTTCTGAGAGAAAGCACATCTCCAAATAGTTGACACGCAAGTTTCAAAGAGCAGCATGAGGCGTTATTATAATTTGGCAGTGATCAAAGCGTGGTAGGACAAGGGTAGAATACTCCCAACCCATTCTCATTTTCACTTTCCACTTACTTTTTGTAATCATTAAGCTTAAGCTCTTTATGGAAATGCAAACCACCATTAACATTTCTAGGAAAGAACTGAAAAAATAGCCCACTTACGCTTTTTCAAAGACAGGTTTATCCCAAATTAAGAAATCCTATTGTACACGCTATAAGATTTCTGGCAAAAAGAGAGAATCCTATAGCAGCTATTCCCACCAAAAGCCAACCCTATAGGCAAGGGTCATTTTTAGCTAGGCTAGGATTTACTGCACAGAAAAATGTCATTTAGCTTTTCACATTGCTAGCACAGCTGCACATATGAGCAAAGCACTCCATCAGTGTTTCTCAGTGGGGTACTGTTGGCATTTGGAGCTGGGCAATTCTTTTCGTACAGAAATGTCCCACACATTGCAAGATGTTTACTCTCCCAGGCCCCTGCTGCCTAAATGCCAGTTGTATGCCCAGCCATTGTAAATACGAAAAGTAAAAAGCGCTCCCCCATGTTCAGATGCCCTCCTGGGAGGGCAGTACCTCCTCCCTTAAATGCCACTGTCTACTGCAATTTGAGGACACAGGAAAAAGTGTCTATCTCAAAACATCATCTTGACTCCCTTGCATTTCTTTGGGCCCTGAGTAGTTTCCTCCCCCATCATCTTTCTAGCCTTTTGTTTCTAGCCTTCTGATGCAGCTTTAGTTTACCAGTTCTTCAGGGAGGAGGTTACTGAGTAGCCTAGGCAGTTCCGACAGGCATAGTCGCTTGATTAGTCCCTGTATGTACTTAAAGGGGAGATTTCACATGAAGTACACTTTTTTTTTTTTTTTTTTTTTGCCTCACAATTTTACCTCAGAACTACACTGTTGGTCATAATCCTTGTCAATGTCATGAGGATCATTGCATGGCTTAACCACAAACACGACAGCTAACAGTCCACATAAACAAAACTCTTGGTCTATGAAAATCACCATTAGATTTCACCTGGTAAGCTGCATCCCATGAGTTCCCAAACAATTGCCTCTTTATCCTATTAAAGAAGCATTTAATCCACATGCACATGCTTGAATTCCCCCCTGCATAAATATAGCCATGCAGTTCAACTTTTCTTAGATTTGTGAATACTAAATTATGAAGGAAACATGGGTGAGCTGTGGATTGCTTGCATATCGTTCATACTTCGACGATGATCATACACAAAATGAGTTTTACCTAGGTGAAACATTATACTATACTAACAGTACATAAACAGACTTATTCCTTTCGTAACTTTTTATCTCCAAAACTGAATGGTAAATATGTCTCGAAATTATTTGGACGTATTGTGGCTAACAGATCGAATGAAGTTAGCCACTATAATTTTTTTCAATACTAAAATTTCTAAATATCTTTTCTGAAGCAGAGCGACTCAGTCAATAAAGGTGATTATATTGTGAATTTTTAGATGGTGCTTAAGAATTCTTGTGAAATACTTTTTTTTTTTTTTTTAAGAATAAATTGAAGGGAGTAAATGAGGCAGAATGCCACTCCACCCTCAGGTCAATTTTGTGGTATGTTAAAATGCCAATGATATTTGTGCCACTTGCCAATTTAGGGGGCTTTTCCCTTACTGGATGTTTTGTTATAGTTTGACTATGTATACATTGCTTAGAGAACTTCCACAAGAAATCGCCATGGCAATGCTAACTCGCATTCAAAAACAACCTGAATGAATCTAGGGTCAAACCACTTTCATCACTAAAAATATAGGCACTAATTTTTATTTTTATTTTTTAAAATATTTCTTCTGTGGCTTAGAAATGTGCCAATGTGTTCAAAACATTCTGCACCAATTTCACCAGATTTAGTACCTACTAAAAACTCAAACTAGTCATCTTTTTTCTGTGTAACAGTGATTTTTATATAAAGAACTATATGCATTCTTTCGTTATTTCAAGCTTTGGTGGAAGTGATAAGATTGGTAAGCTGTGATCGTTATCAGACTGAATGATTTCTAATTTCCAGTGAGTGATCTAACCCTACATATTACACAGGTATAGTATCTGTGACTATAAATAACTGGAACTGTGTACTGATTACATGACAGTTTCTCTTTTTTGTTGTTGTTCTTAAACCTGTACTGTATTATAGTATGTGGGTATAAATATCTACAAGTATACACACATATGTATATGTAATTCCACTATTGTAACCTGAAAGACTATGTATTATCTTTTTTATTCCGTATTGGTGTTTGTGTTATTTAAAAAGCAAAATTATGCTCTATGTAGTTGTATAATATTGTAGGATACTTTGCTGTGCACAATTCCAAGTGCCTTAGAACATTGTTTAGCTTTCTTAAGTATATATAAATGCATATATGTATAAAATTGGGAAAAGTTACCTCAATAAAATCATTGGGAAGTTCCCAGCTTCAGTTTGTTCCAATTTCTATTGTATTCAGACAGTGCTCGGTATTTTTAAATTAACAGCTCACAGAGTCCTCACCTGTAAAGCAATAAGACAGCTTTTCTAATTGCCTGTAATTTCAACTCTTCCTGACTTAAAATTTTTTGTATTTAAGTCCTCGTGGTTTGTACTTTTTTTTTTTTTTTTTTGCGGTACGCGGGCCTCTCACTGTTGTGGCCACTCCCGTTGAGGAGCACAGGCTCCGGACACGCAGGCTCAGCAGCCATGGCTCACAGGCCCAGCTGCTCGGCAGCTTGTGGGATCTTCCCGGACCGGGGCACGAACCCGCGTCACCTTCATCGGCAGGCGGACTCTCAACCACTGTGCCACCAGGGAAGCCCGGTTTGTACTTTTAATTTAAAATATCCGTCTAAAGAATTACTGCTTTAAACGGCAATTTACAGTTTATTTTAAAAACTTCCTGTCTTTTTATATCTGAGGAGATTTGCTATTGCTGTTTTCATTCACATTATAATGTGTGAAAATAAGATAGTCCCTTTAGAGTTTCTAATATAGAAAATAAACAGACTTCCTCATTATGCCTACTATTTAAGGTATTACAAACAAGGAGAGAGCTTGGGAACATATTTTGACCAGAAAAGGAATTGCAATATACTTTTCATGTTTTTCAGCAGTGGTTACAAATTGTACATGAGCCTCCCTCAACTCCAGGACAAGGGCAAAAGTATGAGTGGAAAGTTGAAAAGCAATTTTGTGTACCTTTATCCTGGAGGGAAGACCTGTAAGAGAGAAGATTGGGACCAAAAAGTAGAATAGGCTTGAAAATTGGCCCCAAGTTTGCCCTTAAAAATCAGCAGTACATCTCCAAGGTAGGTGTAGTAGTTCAACAACTACTTTCCACTTTTTCTCACATTCAACCAGGTTCTACATGGAAACATTACTTTCTAAAACCTAATGGAGGTAAGTAATGGACAATTTTTTCATTTTCTACAGTGCTTTGATAGCATCGGATTTATTAAACTTTATTAAATTTGACAAAACTCTTTGTGGGACCTCAACTCAGACATGGCGTGGAGTTGCTGCCACCAGCACTGCTGTCCAGACAACCCAAGTCCTTGTTCGGTTTGTGAGTTTTGAACTCTGTCCTGTAAAAAGTGGACACTAATAGTAGAACACATAAAGCTCTAGAGAAAGGTTAAGAATGTAACATTTGTGTAAAGATTTTCTTGCTCTTTTGCTAAAAGTGGTACCATTTCTAGGTACCAAATTACATCATTCCCTCTGGTTGGAGGGAATGATGTAAACAAAGTTGTAATGTTGGAAGAGTATATACTGTATTTGGGGAAAAATTGGTTTCACTCAATTTGAGGAATAAAAGGAAAGTAGGGGCTTCACTGGTGGTGCAGTGGTTGAGAGTCTGCCTGCCAATGCAGGGGACACGGGTTCGTGCCCTGGTCTGAGAAGATCCCACGTGCCGCGGAGCGGCTGAGCCCGTGAGCCAGGGCCGCTGAGCCTGTGCGTCCGGAGCCTGTGCTCCACAATGGGAGAGGCCACAACGGTGAGAGGCCCGTGTACCGCAAAAGAAAAAAGGAAAGTAATGTGGAACTGTGGTCTGTGGTGAAACTACAGAAGATATCGAGGGCTATATTAAAGCACCTGGGAGGTATTGAGTAGGCAGTGGGAACTCATTGGAAAATTCTGAATAGGAATAATATGAGAGTTGTCTTTTAGGAAGAATAATGTGGTAGCAAGATTAAGAAAGAGATTAAAATTAAGAAAGGTTGGCGAAGACTCAGGAATCAGGGACTGAGCTAAAGAGGTAACAAACTTCAACTGACTGTGGGAAAAGATTTATAGCTTAAATTTGAACTGCTGAGTATACCTGCAAGAACAATTAAGGGCAAATTCTTTCCTATGTTGAGTACTCCCTACTCCAGATTGTCTGACTTGGGCCAGCCAAGGTTAAAAGTTCATCCAGGAACACATCCTTAGGTCAACAAGTACTGAAAATGCCAGGTCTCTCCTCCCTACGGTATTTATCTAATTATGAAAAGTTAGCAACTACAGCTATATGCGGATAGACATACAGTTGGATATATGACCTGAAAGTCAGGAAAAAGGTCTGGGCTATAGAGAGGAAGTTAAGAATCCTCAACACATATAACAGAATCTGTGGAAAAGGATAAAAATACCCCCATAGACAATGTAAATTAAGACTATGAAGAAATTACTACAATGAAATTTTAATAAACTATTTCATCACCTGACTATCTCCAAGATTGTAAAATCATTTCATTTACACATCATCTGAGTGCTTTGAACACAACCGAAACATACCAAAGAATACTCAAAATTCATTTTATAATTAGAAAGCACAGTAAGGAAAATTAATTGGCATCAATATTTCCAAAGTGTATTCACCAATGAAGTGTATGTACTTGTGACTCTTAAGAACAGCAGAAAGCCAAGCAATATCAAGAGGATGTGCAGTTAAAAAGAATTTTAAAGAACATAAAATTGCTAGGGACTAGAAGCAAGTAAAAGAGTCTATGTATGTAATATAAGTGACCCAAAAGGTACCAGAAATTAAGGGAAATCAAAAGGATTAGGATTCCAGGAAGCTGACAGGTTGGGTCAAGATGCAAGCTAACAGAGAGCCATGATGTGAACGTGATGTGAGGCCAAAGCACGTGTTTGCTGACAGATCGCAGATGGTGAAGGCCCTAGTTTCAGGAGCTGGCCATTCTAAGGCAACAATGACATTAAGTGAGTAACTACACTAAGCTGGAAAGAGAACGATTGCTCACCTTCATTGAATGCTGATCACAAGCCAGGCACAGGTCCAAGCATTTCACGTGTAGGTTCTCATTTAAACCGACAACAATACTATGAGGTAAATGTTAATAATATTATCATTCCCGTTTTACATTCAGGTCAGAAAACTGAAGCTCACTTGCCCCAGGTTACACAGTAAGAGTGAAACAAAGGCCAGAAACCAATTTCAGCTAGTATACCTAGCATACTACTGTTATCATTCAATATTGTAGGGGGAAATTCGTGCTTCAATGGAAAATGATGCATTTTTTTAGACAAGCAAACCCATCCAATTCTGACCTTTCTTATGCCTCAGTTTTAGTGTCAGGAAAACCTGAGATAATTCAGGTAAAGTGCCAGAATGTTACTTCATTTAAACAAATATTTATTGAGTATACATGCCAGGCACTATTCTAGGTCCTGAAACAGTAGTAAATAAAACATCAAAACAAAACAAAACCTGCACTCATGAAGCTTAATTATAATGAATGTGTAGCACATAGGAGTGTTATGTATCAATATTATCCCTGTTACAAAGCATTATCCCAACACAAGCTCTGTGGTCCTAAATTGTTTCTATAAGTTTTACTGTAATAAAACTATAAATATTCTATAGATTTTATAGTAATAATAGGTAGGATATCAATACACAATTCAAGATAACATTGGAAAGACACCAGAAATTGGGAAGGGGAAATAGAAATTTGAGGAAAGGTCTGCTGATAGAACTTTGAATGCATTACTATCCTCTTTTGCCCAAGAAAAGCCATGAAAGCGCGCCAGCACCTACCTGAAATCTTAAGCAGGTGTGCTTATAGCTTATTTGTTTAAACTACTTTCAAACGTTTGAGGAATGGCTTGAGAAAGAATAAGCATTAGTTTCCACCTTCCAAGATAAGGTATGCAAACACCAAAGAGATTCTGAATATATTTTATTAGTCCAAATTCCTCTACTGTCAACAGAGTCTAGGGGGGTTTTGTTAACTGGATGTTTGAACGCAGTTGGTTAAAAATAAAATAAAGACCTGATTAAGCCTGGTGCAGCCTAAAATAGCAAGGCCCTAGGATCTTCCGTTGCTAAGGCAACCAGCTCCTCGCCGGCCCAAAGGAGAGGGAACCTGAAACCTCAGTGACCCGGGAGGGTGCCCACCTTCCTTCTGTGTACACAGTTTACTTGTGTGTTGGTTTTTTTGTTTACGGTTGGGAATAGGCAGGGAATACAACTGTCGATGGGGATGCTAGATTCGTGGCTTCTGTTCTCGGTAGAGGGCGCTATATATAAAAGCAGTTCGCCCACAAACACCAACACCCCGTTTCTCGCCTCGTCGCAGCACAGACGCCCACAACTCTCTTCCGCAGCTGATTTAATTTTGGCCAGAAAAGCCCCGCCCCCCCGGGGATGAGAACAGCCCCACCTGCCAATAGCTTCTCGCGATCCTTGAGACGGCGTGAGCTTTGCGTAACTTCCGGTCGTGACCCTTCAGCCTTTCGGCGATTGGTCCGTATCCACGGCCTGCTGCGTGACTTCCCGGCCGGTTCCTGGGGCGGCACGTGTGGAGCGGCGTGAAGACGCGGCTACGAGCTGGTCCTCAGTGGCGTTCGGGAGCTACCGTGTCACCTTCCGTCCGACTAGGAGAGAGCCGTCGCCCCTCTTTGGGGTGAGCGCCGCGCGGCTACAAGCATGGTGAGCAAGCCTCGCTTTCTCGGGGGTGGGGCGCTCTGGTTTGGCAGAGACCGGGTTCCTCTGGCGCCAGTGGCTACTGCGGCCTGGAACTGGGAGGGCTGGTCCGAAGGTGAAGACAGGCGGCTTGTGGCCCAGTGCCCCGGTTTGGGTTACCCTCACCACCCCGGGCATAGTTTGCAGTTTAGAGTGGGTCTCCCGCGGCCAAGCCTTCCTGGGGAGTAGAGAGAAGAGAATGGCCTACTCTTTACCATCCCACCATCCCGAGAGGCCTAAAAAACCTGTGACATGGGAAACAGACGCGCCACCCAGTGCTTCATGGAGTCGAGCAGAGAGGGAGTTGCTAGTCTCTCCAGACATTGGAATGGCAGGTGTCTGCCCCATCTGTTTGCTCTGGGGTGAAGGAGGGTCTAAGGTTGGGCCCGAAGCAAGGCGGCTTACTCAACTGGAATGATGCTTTCTCAGTTCAGAAAATTAAGGTTGTGTAGTAAAATAAAAACGCAGAAGGATGATGAGTCTTATTAAACTTAAGCGGTTGTGTCATGGTTTTAATAGTTGATACAGGAACTGTCTTCCTCAGATTTTCCTGTGGCAGGCTCCTGTCATTCTGGTTCAGACTGTCAGGGATCTTCTCTGAGCACTCATTCTAAAGTAACTCTTGAGTTATTTGCACATCGCTGTGTTTTGTTTTTATTGTCTTTACCTGAAATCATGTTTTTGATGATTTGCTTGCGGAGAACAGGAACTTTGACTTACCTATTGCTGTATTCCAGTGCCTACAACAAAGTCTGGCACATAGTAGGTGCCAACAAACGTTTGTTGAAGGAAGGTAGTATACATTGTATTGAACATAGTTGATGTTTCTTGCCTTGGAAGTGCAGGTTTTAAAAATCTGTTGATCATAACATAACTTATTGAAGATGCCTATGTGGACTATGATATTATTCACTGTTTCGTTGTTGTTGTTCTGACTTACTTTATTATTCTGATTCTGTTTCTTTGAAGCCTCACAGGAAGAAAAAGCCCTTTATAGAGAAGAAGAAAGCTGTGTCTTTTCATCTGGTCCACCGGAGCCAACGAGATCCTTTAGCAGCAGATGAGACTGCACCCCAGAGGGTTCTGTTGCCTACACAGAAAGTGGGTCCTGTTCTATAGCTAATAAGTTTGTATGTAGATTGTTGATAGTTTTTAATAAATTATGTGAGCCAACTGCTATTTTCAGATAACTGTGATCTTCTGGAAAACAAAATCTCTGATTTAATTTTCAGTAAATAATATTCTTTTTTTTTTGGCTACGTTGGGTCTTCAGTGCTGCACGCAGGCTTTCTCTAGTTGCGGCCAGTGGGGGCTACTCCTCGTTGGAGCGCGCGGGCTTCTCATTGTGGTGGCCTCTTTTGTTGCAGAGCACGGGCTCTAGACACGCGGGCCTCAGTAGTTATGGCGCACGGGCTTAGTTGCTCCACAGCATGTGGGATCTTCCCTGGACCAGGGCTCGAACCCGTGTCCCCTGCGTTGGCAGGTGGATTCCCAACCACCGCGCCACCAGAGAAACCCAATATGTTCATTTTTATATTGTGCATCTTTATTTTGTTGGATAATTTATCTTTATTGGAGATGTTTAAATGAGCAGTCTTGTAGAGTAGTGGAAAATATTTACTAAACCATCAGCAACAAGGCTGCATGGTGTTATTTAGGGCACAACAGTATGCTTAGTCTCTGCTTTCCATAAGATCTTGGCGTTTCGTAACCACAGACTGCCTTTTGCCTCCTGGTCATCTCATGAAATATAAAACTCATGAATTAGCTTTAGAAAATACCAGGGAGCCTTTAAGAAGTTGATTTGGTAATTATCAGTCAGAGTATACTTGTTAAGTGTGGGTAATGTGAAAGGAAGTGTTGGGGAACACTGGCATATGTAGCTTTTTAGTAAAGCCAGTGGGTATTGTGCATTGAGAAGTTTCTTTGCATATAAATACAAGAAATTGTAGTTACCTTTCAGTGCCCCCTAGTCTTCTAATTCTCCGCATACATGATAAAACAAAGTGTGTGTGTGTGTGTGTGTGTGTGTTTCTTGGCTTAAATTGTTGCCCAGAAATGTCTAGTGGAAGGAGGAATTTTTTTATTCCATTTTAATTTTATGTGGCATTTTGTGTTTCCCGAGTTTGTCAAGAATTCTTTGTCTCATTCCTATCAGCCAAAATGTTCATGGGCCATTTGTCCCCTGTTCTGAAAGCTGTGCTCATTGGAAGGTTCCTGAGCCTTATCCTTGGAACAGGTACTAATTCCGTTTTGTTTATTATCCTAGATAAAAGATGAAGAAAGGCGAGCAGAACAGAGGAAGTATGGAGTGTTCTTTGATGATGATTATGACTACCTGCAGCACCTGAAGGAACCATCTGGGCCCTCAGAGCTCATTCCCACAAATACCTTTGGTGTACCTTACAGGGAAGATGAGAAAGAAGAACCTTTAGCAACTTCAGTAAGACTTTTTAGCAATTCAAATGTGAGAGAGAGTGTGTGAGGAGCCATGAGTGAAGAACCACCATTTTTTAAATCACGATAACTGTTTGGGGCAAGAAACGGTGTCAGTCTGAAGAGCACAAAGATAAGCCATGCCTTCGCTTAAAATTGTATATGTGTATGCACATACATACCATCAGGAGGGAGCAGGTCTCCTGTTCTCGGGTTGTTGAAAGTAACCGTTTTTGACAAGGTTGGAACTTTTGATTAATAATTATGGTCATGCTAGGTAGCACTTTTCAGTAGAAGAAAAAGCTGCTGATGTTCTGTATGTTAACAGCTTAACTGTTTCAGCATCGTAAACTGCTCTAAGATAGACTTAACTTTTGTGGAACTTTTGCAGAATGTTCAGATCTTTAACGCTTGTAGAAGCTGCAGGCTAACCGTAAGAAAATGGAGGCAATAGATTGTAACGAAGTTTCTGTTGCTCTTCTCAACAAAAATGCAGTCAACTTTAATACTTTATCTTTTAAGTACATATGAGAGAACATGTTTATATGAAATTAGTGCTCCTAATTTAAGTTCTGTTTTCTTCTCCCTGCTTATGTTAAGGATGCCCATGTTGCATGCCTTTGTTATCTCATTTTTAATTTAGTATTAGTATAGAGTAAATTTCCCTGTGAAACTTTTATATCATTTGGCACTTAAAAAAAAAGAAGATACTAATGTACTGTGTTTATTGACAAAAAGGAGATACAGAGGGCACCAGTTTCCCCTGCTTCTCATTCTCCAGTCCTATCATGGTCTAGACATTCTTTTCCTTGGGGAAGATGTGATCATAACCCCTCCAGTCCATACTTGTTGCTTAAAGAGAGTCAGAAGGGTTAGGTTTCAGGGTATCATACCAAAAAAGAGGTAATAACTGCACCTGTTCATTCACTCACTAGGTCATAGCTCTCTTGTGAGGCCTCACACCCCACTGCCACATCTTTAACAGAAGCTACTTCTCTATACCTTCTTCCCCAAGGCTGTTGTATCAGTAATAGGATATATATCTTATTGACTCATTTCCTTCTACCACCAACTGAGGGAGGGGAGGTGGTCCAGTAGTGACTTAACATCTTTATCTTATGTAGTAAGAAAAGTTTTAATAAAGTCCTAACATTCTTCTGGCTGAATTGTGTTGGCCAGTAAAAGATTAGTTTTTAATTCTTAATTCGTTTTGGGTAAAAGTAACCACTATCGAATTGGCTTTTCTAACAGAGTAAGACTCTTTCTTTTTCTTTTTTTGCCATGCCACGTGCAGCATGGCATATGGGATCTTAGTTCCCCGACCAGGGATCGAACCCATGCCCCCTGCAGTGGAAGTGCAGAGTCCTAACCATTGGATCACCAGGGAATTCCCCAGAATAAGACTCTTTACTGGACACATCAGTGATGTTTATAAGGACGAGTGAATTATGTTTGAAAACAAGTGCCATTGGTTTTCTGTAGCATGATGCAAAAATATGGGTAAGTCCTATGTGTTTCTTCAACTTTAAAGTAATTTGTAAGAAACCGCCAAAATTGAGTAAACCAGCAATATTGAATATGCCCTAAAAACAAAAGCAGTGCAGAAAGACAGTGGAGAAATTAATAATGCTTGATTAGCCCCTAATTTTCACTTGAAGGAAAGCAGGTGCTGCCACAGTGGAAGGCAGTTGGGCAAACCTCCTGTAGTTCGGAACCACTGCAATCACTAAAACAAATTACAGTTCCCTTTTTTAAAAAATGTAATCACTATCTACACTTTAATTATGTATATGATTCTTTGACTGTTTTTCATGATTTGAAAAATATTTCCAAAGGTAATTCATTAAGCGCAAGCTGATCCTCCCTTTTTTTTTAAACCCTGGTTTCCAAGGATAGATAATCACAAAGAGCATCTTAAATATATTTTACCACAATTTTAAAAAAATTAATATAATATGCACCAAAAATCATTAAATTATGCACTTTAAGTGGCTGGATTGTGTAGTATGTGAACTATATCTCAGCAAAGCTTTTTTTAAATAGGATTCTACAGCAGAAAGCCAGATCTTTCTTTGTCCATGTTTATGCCACCGAAAAACTCTGGAAGCCATAACAGCTTACTAGGTACACACTGATGCTCCTCAGAGGCTTCCATTTCAGCAGGCTCTGTCTGTGAGCCAGTGAGAATGTGTGCCTCAGCTTCCTGCCTGCTGCTAGACTGAGGACGGTATGGTGGGCAGGTCCACAGACAGAGAACACCTGGTGGTGACGCTCACATTATTAACTAAGTGGTTGTAGGGATGAAACGAAAGCATAAGGACCGGTCAGAAAGTATGTGCCAGTACATGTTGAAGTAGATTGGATGGTTTGCAGAATGAGGGGAGTTCACATGAAGGAAGGTTCCAGAACAGTAATCAAGAAGGGCTTCATGGTGAAGGAGGGAACTGAGCTGGTCCCTAAAAGGGTGGCTTTGGGAATTCCCTGGCGGTCCAGTGGTTAAGACTAGGGCTTTCACTGCCATGGACCCAAGTTTGATCCCGGGTGGGGGAACTAAGATCCCACAAGCTGTTTGGTGCAGCCAAAAGAAAAAAAGAAAAAAAATGGGTGGGTTCTAAAGAGAGAAGAAGGACCGTTCCAGTCAGAAAGAAGGGACATGAGGTAGTATTGTGGGTCATCATGTCCAGCACATGTGTGCTCCGTAAGTTACTTTGAATTATTCCATGATGTGAGGAACTGGACTTGATTTACATGGAGGTTGCATTATTGAGTAACAGGATACATAGAGTAGACCTTGAGTTTATAGTGCCTTGAAAATCAGGAGTGAAAAAACCTGTTAAAAGTTCGGGACGGTCATATTATAAAATTTTAAGGAGTCTTAACCTGGCAGTAATATGAAGATTGGACTAGATGTAGACTAAGCAGCAGCTGTGGTCATCTGTGTCCTGGTTAACCATGAGTAAGATGGTGCCCAGAAGACAGGTGTGAAGTAACTGTATACAAGAGAGTTCAAAGGGATGAGTGGTTAGAAATGATTTACGACCACCCTAGGATTTAAGCAGCCAGTTTGGAGAAAAGCTGTGCCAGTACTAGAGATTAGGACGTTATCTCTGGTTTAAACAGGAAAAGATTAATTTTGTTTTGAAATTTGAGGAGAGTGGAGTTACGAGACCTGGATTTGAATCTCAAAACCCCACTTAACTAGTCTCAGGCAGGCATGCCACTTAACCTTTCTTAGCTTGTGTTTCACTGAAGCATGCTGATAATTCACGGGGTTGTAAGGATTAAGCGGGATAAAATACTGGAGAAAGCTTTGTGAAGTATGGCAGGGAGGTTGCTTTTGAGATAATGATGGAATATACATGTTTAAAATATGTAACTGGAGCACAAGTGAGAGACAATGCAGAATGTAGTTGTATTAGTAGGATTGCTGTAACAAATTACCACAAATTACCACTGGGTGGCTTAAAACAACAGAAATTTATTCTGTCACAGTTCTGGAGGCCGGAAGTCTGAAAGTAAGCTTTCAACAGGGTTATTTCTTCTCGGGGCCTCACAGGCAGAATCTGTTCATGCCTGTCTCCTAGCTTCTGGTGGTTACCAGCAGTCCTTAGTTTTCCGTGGCTTGTAGGTGCAGCGCTCTAGTCTGCCTCCATGCGTTCACATGCGTTCTCCCTGTGTGTCTTCACATGCGTTCTCCCCGTGTGTCTTGTCTTCACATGGCTTCGTTATGAGGACACACCGGTCAGTGGATTAGGCCCCCCCATCGCCCAGTGTACCTCATCTTAACTGGTTACATCTGTAAGGAATCTGTTTCCAAATGACGTCATGTTCTGAACTCCTGGGTGGACATGAATTTTGGGGGGCATTTCAACTCTTCGTAGATCAAAAGTATTTCTAAATAAACCTAACCATTGTGTAACTTCTTTTTCAAGACCACTGGAATTAAATTGCCTTCCTCAGTGTTTGCATCAGAGTTTGAAGAAGATGTTGGATTGTTAAATAAAGCAGCTCCTGTTTCAGGTGTGTATAATTTCTTTAACTTTTCAAGTGGATAGAGCTGTGTTTTACAAAAAGAAACGTACAGTAATGATATAGGGTTTTTCTGTCCCTGGTAAAGAGCTTAAAGAATTGAGATGTGTTTGAATTCAGATTAGAGATCAGTAAATTAGGAAGGGATGACTGTGATCTTCATCCTTTTCTTTTATTGCCATCAAATTCTTAGTCTTTAAAGTTCCTATTTGGAGAGGAAAGTGGGAAAATTATTTTAGGTGATCTAGTAGGGGAATTTTAGCCTAGCCTAACCTCTTACAAAGGAAACAATGATATTCAATAAGCCTTACATTCATATAGTGCAATCTTGAAAATACTTAATCTGTTAGCTTTCAGAGTTTCTCCCAAGTGTGTATTTTATAGAAGTCCATTTTACTGTCTGTTCCAGATACACCAAAAATTATAATGTTTGTTTTTTTGCAGTACCAATACTGTATTTTAGAACAAACACGGAAGTTCACAGAAGTGGTGTTTGATATTTCCTGCTAAATTACCTTAGTTATTGACTAACATTTGCCATGTGGCATTCATTCCTTAATTCATTCTACAGATTTGTGAATTGCCACTATGACCATGTTTGGGTTAAATCAGAATAAAAGCATAATCCCTGACCTCAAGGAATTTACCATCAGTTGGGAAAGATAGACAGTAAATGGGAAATTACGATTATAGTGCAAATGAATAAATAGTGGTGAGGCACCAAACCCAGCCTGGGGAAGTTGGGCATGGTGTACTAGAGGACATGAGGCAAGGTTGATTTCTCAGGTAGGACTTAGGCGGGTGAATGAAGGAGAGTGGGGTGGGGAGGAGAGGATATTCCAGACAGAGGAAACTATGTGCAAAAACAAGAGAACACAGATACAGGAACCTGCACACCTTTTAGCATGCCTGGAATGAAGGGTAAAGATTAATACGAAATGAGGCTGTAGAGTCAGACAGTGGCCATTTTGTGAAGGGTGTTGGAAGCCATGTCAGTTTACAGGTTTGAACTTGAAAGTTTTTCTAGGACTCTGTAGTATTTTTATTAATACATATAGAAGCAAACAGCTGAAGAAACAGGTTGGGATTTTTAAAAATCTCATAGTCTGAAAAGACAAAGTTTCACAGGCTACAAATACTAAATTTATTTCTTCTAACAGGTGAATTTAAAGCCCAGTTTTCCTGTGGGTAAAAGCTTTGGATTTTGCTAAATAGACACAGCTTAACGTTGTAGATCTATAATGAAAGTTTTTACTAGTGGGTATTGAAACCAGAGGGATTTTTTTCTTTTTTAAATTTTCTTGGAGTTCTCTATCTCTGTGTCTATTCCTGAACTGAACTTTTTAAAGTTTTTAATCATTGTTTTATCCTCAATACATAGGCAGAATCTGGCATGTAATAGCCACTCAGATTATGTTAAGTGAAGGAATCATGCTTTCTTGGAAATTATTGCTCAATTTTTGTTTTCCTTCTAGGACCTCGGCTGGATTTTGATCCTGACATTGTCGCGGCTCTTGATGATGATTTTGATTTTGATAATCCGGATAATCTACTTGAAGATGATTTTATTCTTCGGGCCAATAAGCCAACAGAAAAGGAAGAGGGAATGGAGATACAGTATGTGTGGTTTGTTTTGAAGCAGGAATGACCTGACTGTTGCTTCTTCTGTAGGATAGTAACCATTAGGTGTTATAGCTGGAAGAGGCCTTCGAGGGCATTTAATCTGAGATTTCTGATTTTAGAGCAGAAAATGTGAGACTTGAGGTCTTTACAAACCATCGATAGATGGGGCTAAAGTCCAAGTTGCTTGATTGCTAGTTCATTACTTTTCCAGCCAAACCAGACGGGTCAAGCAGCACAGCTGTTCCTGCCTAAACAAGAATCCTGCCTCTGAAATACCCTCAAATTTTACTTGTGCAAAGTCATTTGGTTCTGTTGTTTTTCAAGTTGTTTTGACATTTAATTTATGGCTCTGACTTTAGGAAATCTGAGGCTGAAGATGACAGTGAGTGGGAAGATGTGGATGATGAGAAGGAAGGAGGTAGTGATGATGATAAATATGACCCTGCAGGCTCATCAGATGAGGATATGTCTTACCCTGGAAAACCTCTTGGGGCTGTAGAAAATAACTTGTTCTGGGAAGAAGAAACGAAAAGTCGCTTTACTGAGTATTCTTTGACGTCTTCGGTCATGAGGAGAAATGAACAGCTGACCCTACATGATGAGAGATTTGAGAAGGTAAACTCTCCAAATAAGGGGCCTTTTAATACTAGTTCCTAGTACATTTTATGACATTGGAACCCAAAGCTAGAACTTTCAGCGTTAGAAACAGACTATGTCTTTTATTAAAAGGGTGCATAAAACCACCCCAGTTTTAATTCTGGAAAGAATGTGTATAAGTCAAAAGGTGACTGATCAAACCTCCTGACTTCCTCTTAGAATCTGATACTTCGATTCTGAACCTCTCTGATCCCAGTCCCTAAGATTATGCTGTCTTCCTCAAGCATTGGCCTGAGCATAAACAAAATTCCATTGCTTTCCTTTTTTTTTTTTTTTTTTTTGAGTGATTTTCTTACTGTTAATATCCCAGGGCCTAAAGTGGTATCTGGCATATGGCAGGGATTCAGACTGTTAAGTAAATGATGAGTAAATTCCTTCAAGGTGAATCTAAGGTAAAGGCTCTGACTTTGCTGCCTTTTCTCTAAGTACTCATTTCCCTCTTCTCTCCAAGCAACAGGCAAACTATTAGTAATAACCTCACTCTTCAGGAGTTGTATCACCCCCTGCTTATTCTTTTACAAAGCCCAGCGGAGTTAACAGCATTGGAATAATGCAGTAAGCATCATCTGAACCAGAATGAGATTCGTACGTAAACAGGAGGCTCTTTAGTTGCATGGTCTTTTAGCTTGCATAATCAGTGAATTTGAAAACATCTGTGAAATACTACGAGGTAAAGATTTCTGCCTAGCATTTTGTTCACCAAGCTGAACAGAATAACTGCCTTTCATTTTCATTTTTAAAATTGAAGTATAGTTGATATACAATATTATGTAAGTCAGAGGTGTACAATATAGGGATTCACAATTTTTGAAGGTTATATTCCATTTATAGTTATTATAAACTATTGGCTATATTCCCTGTGCTTGCACAATATATCCTTATTTTATACCTAATAGTTTGTACCTCTTAATCCCCTGCCCCTATATTGCCCCTCCTCCCTTCCCTCTCCACTGGTAACCACTAGTTCGTTCTCTATATCTTTGAGTCTGTTTCTTTTTATTTACGTTCACTAGTTATATTTTTTAGATTCCACCTATAAGTGATATCATACTGTATCTGTCTTTCCCTGTCTAACTTATTTCACTTAGTATAATACCCTCCCAAGTCCATCCATGTTTTTGTAAATGGCAAAATTCCATTCTTTTTTATGGCTGAGTAGTATTCCATTGTGTGTGTGTGTGTGTGTGTGTGTACAGACACACATACCACATCTTTATCCATTCATCTGTTGATGGATACTTCATATCTTGGCAATCATAAGTAATGCTTCTGTGAACACTGGGGTGCACATATCTTTTCAAGTTCGTGTTTTTGTTTCAGATATATACTCTGGTGTGGAATTGCTGGGTCATATGGTAGTTCTATTTTTAGTTTTTTGAGGAGCCTCCGTACTGTTTTCCACAGTGGCTGCACCAATTTACATTCCTACCAACAATGTACAAGGTTCCCTTTTCTCCACATCCTCACCAACATTTGTTATTTGAATTCTTTTTGGTGATAGCCATTCTGTCAGGTGTGAGGTGATATCTCATTGTTTTGGTTTGGGTTACCCTGATGATTAGCGATGTTGAACATCTTATGCGCCTGTTGGCCATTTGCTTTTCCACTTTGGAAAAATGTCTCTTCAGGTTTTCTACCCATTTTTTAATTAGGTTGCTTGGTTTTTGTGTTTCTGATGTTGAGTTACATGAGCTGTTTATATATGTTGGATATTAATCCCTTACTGGTGACATCATTTGCAAAAGTTTTCTCCCATTCTGTAGGTTGTCTTTTTGATTTGTCAGTGGTCATTTTCATATTAAATGGCAGCCTATATTCAGACTAGATGTCAGTCTTAGAGGGCTGAGTAGAATGTCTTCCATACCGTACTGTTATGGTGCTAAATCCCTGCTAACACTTAAATGGTAGTTGTGATCCTCCTAGGGCTTAAATATTGTACGGGAGTAAAAGTAATGTAAAAATACCATTTAAATGCTATAGTCTTAAAGAATACATTCATTTTTCATCTTATCCTTTTTCTTTATATTCAAGTTTTATGAGCAGTATGATGATGATGAAATTGGAGCTCTGGATAATGCTGAATTGGAAGGTTCCATTCAAGTAGACAGCAATCGCTTAGAGGATGTTTTGAATGACTACTATAAAGAGAAGGCGGAGAAGTACGGTGACTTTTCCTTGATTACTTCCTTTTTTTCGTTTCAAATAAAGTCTGTAATCGCACAGCTGAATCTAGAACATCACCCAGTCAAGATCCATGTTTAGAAAATTATGTTTTCCTTAACCTTTGGCTCCCATTTTGCTATTAAGAGTTCTGAAGCTGAATATAACAGTGGGTGGAAACATACTGAGAACCACTTTCTCTATAGCTTTGACCTGAGAGTCATGATGGAATAGCTGAGGGTTAGAGTACAAGGTCATGTTCCACCTGGAGAAGGAGATGGTGCTTCTAGCCTCTTTGGCTGAAGAATTATTCTGACTTCTAAGTATATACACTCTTCATCTTCCTGAAAAAGGTGTTCTGAGAAGTAGATCAGTTTGTCTCTGCAGCCTGATTAGCATAACTTCCTATCCAAATATTTGGTAAATCATCATCCACATCAAGGTGATTTCTCTGAGAGAAACTAATGAAGTGTTTACATCTGCTAGAAAGGTCTGATGTTCCCTGATCACTATCATATGTACATCCCAGAGCAGGACAAGGGCTATATTCTTTGAGTTATTTGAATACTTTGAAGAGGCAGATGGGCTGATGCTTTTCAAGGCTTTAAAAAAGATCATGTTATATAGGAAAGATGCCATCTTGTTTAATGTGTTAAAACCTTGCAAAGACACAGATAGAATTTTCCTTCCTATCAGCAAAATGTATGTCCAAAACCTGCTGTAGAGGAGAGGCAAGCCTGAGTAGAGCTGATTTTGACAGGAAGTGACAGATGGGGCAAATGAGTTTGTGGATTTTAAAAAATGTTGTAGTTCCCTAAGCTCTTTAAGTGCAGTTTCAGTAACGTAACAGTGTAATAATGGGTGGTATTTTTTTTCCCCTCCTCTATCTTCATTTTTGAAAACTCAACCAAAAGTTGTGTAAAACTGAATACTCTTGAACCCTTCGAGGATCAGGACCTGCCAGTGAATGAGCTCAGTGGGTCTGAGGAGGAAGAGATTGTTACTGTAGTTCTTGAAGAAGCCAAAGAGAAGTGGGATTGTGAATCTATTTGTAGTAAGTATCTTAGTGTCCATTTTACTGCTAAAAGTATCATAGTAATTTTAAAGTATTGGGTACATCAACTTCTTTGGAAAAGTACATATTTGTGAAAATGATTTTGAAAAATAATATTTCAGTAATTGAGTTGTAATTGAAACATTTAAAAACATAAGAGAGACTCCATTGTTATTTTGAACTATGAAAACACTAAAGTCAGGAATATAGGAGGAACTCAGTAATGTTTGGCTGAACTGAAAGTATACTTATTGATACATGATTTTTGTGTGTGTGTGTTTTTTTAAGGTACATACTCAAATTTATATAACCATCCACAACTTATCAAGTATCAACCAAAGGTAAGTAAGTCCTAGTGTCCTGAGCTATTCGAAATATGCAGTGCAGGAAATGGAGTGTACAAATTATTTTCTCACAGTAGCCCCTTTGTGGCTTGCAACACCATTATAAAAAGCAACAAAAATGTGCCATTAGTGAGCTGTTTTTTAATAGGAGTGGAAAAAAACACAATGCCATTTGATCTTTCTTCCAGCCCAAAGAAATCCGACTATCTTCTAAAACAGGAATACCTCTCAATGTCTTACCTAAGAAAGGACTCACAGCAAAGCAAGTTGAACAAATGCAGATGATTAATGACAGTGATCTGCCTAAGGTGTCAACCCAACCACGTTCTAAAAATGAAAGCAAAGAAGATAAAAGAGCAAGAAAGCAAGCTATAAAAGAAGAGCGCAAGGTAAAGTATTTTTTCAGATGTGAGATTTAGAAAGCTGGGGTGGGGGTGGTCACGGGAATTTTCTTCTGTAAAGTCAGTCTGCATCAGTGTGAAGATCTGAATAACAGCATATTCTTGCACAGGAACGGAGAGTGGAGAAGAAAGCTAACAAATTAGCCTTCAAACTGGAGAAAAGAAGGCAGGAAAGAGAGCTGCTGAACTTGAAGAAGAATGTTGAAGGTCTAAAACTATGACAGTGGAACATTTCAGATAAGGTGCATTCCCCATTACGGGCTTTTTGTTATGTACAATAATGAACGAGGATCGTCAAAGAGATAAAACTGTTTGCTCTGCAATTTTTACTGGCAGGTATTCAAAAGAAAACAGTACAATATTTGTGTTTATACCAGTAAGTTTTCTCTGCCAGCTGTCTTGTAAATATTGTAATATTTTTAAATTTAATATTATAGGCTTAAATTTGCTTAAATAAATGACTTCATGAACATGAAATGTTTGGATAAATTAAAGGAAAATGTCTTCATAACTTCAATGGAATTGATTTGTTCTTCATTTGTTTGTGTGGTTGTTCCAGTTGCCTTTTGCAGATGTTCTCAAATATTTCTTTGAAATCTCTCCACTCCTTTTCAGTACTTAAGTGGTTTGATTTCCTGTATGTAGAAAAGTAACCCAGTTAAGAACTCATTTGAAATGGAGTGGCAAGAAGAGCTTCCCTGAGAAGGTTCCACTGATAGGAATCTAAGTTTCCCCTTGCTGTATGCAAAGGGTTATTTCAAAAGGATGGTAAAACAATATTGAGGTTATTGGGACTCAGTTACTGGCTGACTTGTTTTTGGAATTTAGGAAGAGTGAAGACAGGAAACAGAATAGAAGAAACAATCAAGAAAACTTCCTTGGCTTCAGTGAGTACCTGGCTCAACATCAGAAATATTGACTTCAGTTTAAACTAGAAAGCTTGTCTTTTCAACGTTATTTAATGCTTGGAACCATTCATACTTGATTAAAATACATAGTTGAAAACTTTCCCTGTTTTTTGATGAGATTTTTTAACTTCTCAACTTTTTCAAGGTTCGAGCAATGACACATCACAATTGTTAATTATTTGGTAAACTGTGACTTTCTTGGAACAGACAAGTTGTTAGTGACCCATGTTCATGTGTCCATGGCTAATATGTTGTTATCTGGACTGTTCTGAAAAAAAATCTGTGGACACTGTTGGTCTGAGTTGGGTACAGAATGGCTGAGGCAGAACCATTCTTAGCAGGTGAGCTGCATTTGATATCTAAGTTATTAGAAAGTGTCTTCGTCTATAATTTGATTATGGCTTTTCCTCAGCTGGGAGGTCTTATCTTGTTCTATACGTTATCAGTTCTAAATCTAATCATTGTAGAATTTTTAAAAGAGTTGTGAAAAACAATAGCATTAGGTATTCTACCAACACTGATAGAAAAAACTTGGCTGAAGAGCTTGTCATTACAGAAGTAGAATACTGGAGAGTGTGTATTTAAATGCCAACCTGCAGAAGCAAAGGGCCAGTTGATGGTTTATGTTAGTATCAGGAATGTACTAAATCCTAAAGAGATTGACCATTTATTTTGGTAGCCATCTCATTTGAAGGTTCTTAAAACTAGCAAGACTCTAGAATGTTACTTTGACTTGGTGCTCTTCAGATTCCATCTTCGGAGCTTTTAATTTCACCACACCTGACCCAAATGGTTTAAATTAACACATTGTATGTTTTGCAATTAAGAGAATGTGCCTATAAGCCACTAGTCTTGGTGAAGCATATAGTGATTTAGACTGATTATCCTCCAAATTTAAAGATCTTGATTTTATTCTGGAAAAAAGTTCTTACATGATATTTTGTATTATTTCATAACATTTTGGAATATTTACGATGTCAGTTATATAAACAGTGGTTGGGAACTTAACATAAGCTCCATGTTAAATGTTAGGTGACCAAAGCAATAAGGGGGTTTTGCCTTCAAGGACTGCATTGTCTGAGGAGGCAGGGTGTGTGCAGCAAAATATAACTAATGCCAAGTCACTGTGATAAGTACCACTTGGAATGAGGATCTTGGTACTTGCTGTTCCCCCTGAAGTGCTCTGGCTGTAAATAAATCATCCTTAAGGATGGTGCTCAATTGTCACCTCCCCTATAAACTTTTCCCTGACCGTGTATTTAAAAATAGCACAAACATCCCTCCTCTGCATTCCTTATGCTCCTTGCCTGCTTTATATTCTCCTTAACATCTACTGGCATCTGATTTTATCTTCTTTTTCAGTCTCATCTCACTAGAACAAACTGAGGGCAGGGTATTTTTGTTTACTACTTTATCCCCAGGGTCTAGAACAGAGCCTGGCATTTGGTAAATGGTCACTAAGAAATATAAAAATGAATGGATAGTTGGGATAGACAATTCAGAAAAGAATTGCTTAAGCTAGAGGAGAAAAGAATTGCTTAAACTTGGAACAAAAAGACGTAGCCTCAGTGTTAGCCAGAAGGAAGACCTCAGGCATCCCAGACAGTTGGCAAAATCGTGAAGAATTTGCCTGCTGTATCTTAAGGACCTATTTTGTTTAAGCACTGTCTGTGATTGGTATAAAGTCACTTTTTCAGATACTTTGGAACTTATTTTACAAGTCAAACTAAGTATCAAAAGTTCTTACTATTTGTGATTATTACCAGTGATGTATCCACATCTCCGTTGTGATGTCATCAAATCACCTCAGGTGAAGGACAGAACTTTAGCTATCTTGTAACTTTACTGTTAGATTATCAGTACTTTTATGGTGCTTCTGTGTGCTGACATTAGTATGTTTTATCCAGCTTGTTTGTTCCAGTTAAAGGTCAGAAGAAGGTAAAACTTCTAATGGCCTTATGGAGAATGTATAATAAAACAAACATACCCGCTATTCAAGTTAAGAAGTAGAACAAGTTATTCAAGTTAAGAAATAGAACACAGAAGCCACCTATAGGTGGCTTGAATAAATCCTCAATTTATTCAGTTTTTTCTTTCCTTGGGTAACTTTTATGAATTATCTGGACTTTTATATTAATCATCACCTGCATGGCATCCCTGTAAACACAGTATCTTGTTTTGAGCAACTGAGAAGCACAAATCTAGCTCAATGAGGGAAGTAATTGCTACTGTTTGATCAAGGCATCCTTGAGAAGATGAGCTGAATAGTTTCTGAGTCTGACTTCAGCTCTTAGAGTTTACAAGAGCCCCATGTGTGGTGATGTCAGTGAGCCAGGTGATGAGTGAGTCCTGGGAACACAAGTGACCATAGTTGAAGCATCCTGAATCTCCTGCCAAACTAGGCTTAGCAATTGTATGCTCATTTTATATTTTATGCTTCCATACTTATGACCTCTCTCTGTCTCTGAAGAGATGAGTGCAGAACTTTCCTGTGGAGTGAAATGAGTATCCTCAGCTTATCTAGACATGTGAGTATGAAGGGTGAGAAGGCACTTCGCTGGGATTTCGTCAAGCAAGCCAAGTATAGAACAGAATGAGAGCCAGATATATATAGGACATGCTATCCTCAGATTACAAAGGCAGTGAATATCTAGGTTATGACAGCCTTCAGCATGTCTGTGTCTTTAGTCCCACTCCTCCAGTCTGAACTGGTTGCTTCTCTAGTTCTGGTGCCCAGCTGTTATCCTGGGAATCCCCTTCTCTCCCTCCTCTACTGAATGGCTATTTGCTGTATCTTTTACTCACCTTGTTGTGGAGTATATCCTCCAGTAATTCTTGAGACAGAGTACATGGGATGTAAACTTTTTGAAAGCTTGCACGTCTGGAAATGTGTTCTACCCCCATATTTGATTGATAGCTTGGCTGGGTATAAAACTGTGGGTTGTAAATAATATTCCCTCAGAAGTTTAGAGAATTTTTCCCCATTTATTTCTGTTTTTACTATTTGTAAATCTGAAGCCATTCTCACTCCTTATACTTTGTATGTTACTTTTTTTTCCTCTAAGTAGGATCTCTGTCTTCAGTGTTCTGAAATTTTACAATGATATTTATTGTTCTAGACATATTTTCATTTGTGTGGGTGTCCTCTCAAATAGGAGGCTCATGTCCTTTCACTTCTGGAAATAGTTTAAAATTATTTTTATTTTCTTCCTTGCATTTTCACCTTTTGTCTTCTGAACTCCTATTTGGAGTAGGATCTCCTGGACCTCCTAATTTGCTTATGTTTCTCTCCATTTCTATGCCATTTCACTCTACTTTCTGGGAGATTTCCCTAATTCTATCTGTTGAGTTTTTAATTTCTAAGAGCTTTAATTTTCCTTTAAATTTCTCTTTTGTTTACTTTGGGCTTACATGCTAGAGATTTTCCTCAGATCTTTGGAAATTCCTGTCTGTTTGTTCATGAATAAGATTGGAGGACGAGAACACTAGGAACTCTGGATGGGTAACATTGGTTGATTTTGAGCTTTTTTTTTGTAGGGTGGTCTGGGTGAGCTGTTTGGGAATCTTCCCAATGTCGGTATCTTTAGCTCTTTCTCCATGGAATGATTATATTCCCAGGGAAGCTTCCATTCTGCCTTGAGAGTAAGGGTCTGGCAGGCAGAATTCTGTGAGCCAAGTAGAGGAAGGTGGGTGTGGGATATTCTCTGCTTCCAGCATCACTGATCATGAGATTAATCACTAGATTATATACATATACACACACTTTTGTGTGTGTGTATGTATATATGTGTATACATATACAGTTAATCCTCATTAATCATGGAATCTCTATTTGCAAATTCACCTCCTCACTAAAATTTGTAACCCTAAATCAATATTCATGGTGCTTTCATGGCCATTCACAGATATGACACATACCCGTTAAAAAGTTGAGTCAACCAACACACATGTTCCCAGCTAAGGTAGAGCAAGGTGATGCTCTGCCTTCTTGTTTCAGCTGTCCTACTATAAACAAGTGTCCTTTTTATGGTCTGCTTCGTGCCATGCTTTTCATAATTTTGCACTTTTTCTTGGTGATTTCACTGTTTAAAAGGCTCCCAAGCATAGTGTTGAAGGGCTATCTAATGCTTCTAAGTGCAGGAAGGCTGTGATGTGCCTTATGGAGAAAATATGTCTATTAGATAATCTTCATGCAAGCATGCATTATAGTGTGGTTGGCCGTGAATTCAATATTACTGAATCAACAATGTATATATTTAAATAAGGTATCTTTAAACAAATTCATAAAACAAGATTGTGTGTTGATATACAAATCCATTTGTATAGTGCATTATTTGAGAGTAATGAATGAGTCAGTATTTGTTCATTTAGTGCTTGCAGGGATTTATGGAATGTAACTAGCACAAATAATGAGACTCAACCATGTATACGTGTATATACATCTGTATCTGCCTACCCATGCCTTCAGCTGTGCCTCATGTTGACTCATGCACAGACCTCCTCTCATCCTTTCTGGAGAGTAGACTTCTGCTAGAATTGGAGAAAGACAATCACCCAGGGGCTGTGGGATGAAGGGGGGCGTTCTAGGAATCTTCACTTCTTTTTAGAAAACTTTCTCCCTGATATTTTAGCAATCTCTTCTTCCTCCTCTTCACGTATCCTGTCCCTGTGTCAGAGGTATGTGCTGCTCCAGGGGTTTCTGTGAATTTGAAGGACTCTGCAGTGTAAATCTGGAAGGTTCTCAGTTTTTTCTACCATCAGCCTGGGAAGTGGATTTTGATGTAGTTTTATGTCCTCCAGGTTGGCTACCATGGTCCATCAGCTTTCCAGATTCCAGTTTTTTTATTCTTGTCCTCTTTCCTCCCTGTCCTGGTCCTCCATGTTTCTACATCCCTTTACTGTAGTGTTTTGGGGGAAAGCAAAAATAAGATGGAATGTTCTCTTTGCCATCCTAACTCATTAGTCTCAGTTCCTTTTTTTATAAGTCATGTTCCTGAGATAATAAGTTTCAACTAGTATGCCACCCCCTTTGCCATAAGGCCCTGGAAGATGTCAATATTGCTAATTGCATGTCCTGGACTGCAAAGGACTTAAAAAGAGTTTCTTGACTCACTGACAGCTAAATGAGAAAATGTCTTCCTTTTTCGTTCTCTGTAATGCCTTTATAAGGAAATATGGATTGGTAGGTATCTCTACAAAGCATTCTTAACTTCCAGCTCAGAAAGAGAATGTCTAGTCTCAAGTAGAATTTCTTCCAATTTCATTACAGCCGTAATCCTCTCCAGGTTTCTTATAAAATTTTTGAACTGAGATCTTTGTAATGCTTATTTTTTCATTGTTAACATACTAAACAAAACTGTTGATCACTTCCAGATCACTTTCCTCATTTTAAAAATTGTCTTAAGATTATGAACCAATGTATAAAAACAATAGCCACTTTAATAGTCTACTGAGACTCCAATTAGAGAGAGTAAAGTTAGAAATAGCTAAGTTAATACACATTGTTTTAGAATCTTTTCTATCAAAAGGGTTTTTTTAATGTCATTCTTTTATTTTTTAACAGCAATGCATAATCTTTATAGAAAAATGGAAAATTTAGGAAACTAAAGAAATAGTCACCTTTTTTCTTACCACTCAGAGGTAATTACTATATATTAAATGTGTAGTGTGTGTGTACCATATATATGTATATATATCCTTCCAGTCTTTATTTGTAAATAAAATTTTCCATGTTATTCTCCCACAAATCATTTTTAATTACTACATTCTCATTCACTCATTGGCAACCTACTTCGTAAAGGCCAGAAAGTATAATTTTTGGCTTTGCAGGTCATAAGGTCTCTGTTAAAACTACTCAACTCTGCTGTTGTAGCACGAAAACGACAGTAGATATTTTATAAACAAACAAATGGGCCTGGCGGTGTACCATTACAACTTTATTTACAAGATCATGCAGCCTCTGATTGGGCCCACTGGCCACAATTTGCCAACCCCTAGATATGTAAACTTTTAATTTTGACATAATTCATGAAAAGTTGCAAAATATTACAGAGAGATTCCTGCACTCTTTATCCAGTTTCCCCCAAGTTACATCTTCACTACAGTACAGTGTAAATACCAGAAAGTTTGCATTGGTATAAGGAGTGTTTATAGTTCCATACCATGTTATTACAGGCATAACCACCACCGCAGTAAAGATACAGAACTGTCCCGTCACCCAGAGGTCTTCCTCATTCCACCTCTGTATAGTCCCTCCCTGACCATCATCCCTACCTCTTAGCAGTCACTAATCTCTTTTCCCCCTCAAACTTGTCATTTCGAGAATATTTTACAAATGGAATCATACACTATGTGACTTTTTGAGATTAACTTTTTTCACTCAGCAATGAGATTGAGTCAGTTTGTGGCATGTATTGGTAGTGTTCCTTTCTATTGCTGAGCTGTGTTCCAGGGTATGGATATAGCACAGCTTGTTTAACCATTCACCTATTGAAGGGCATCTTGGTTGTTTCAAAAGATTCTTTTAAGGTTCTGTTGATCTCTGTGTTTGGTTCTCCATGTTCCCTTTCTTCCTCACTGTCAAGCTTCCAAGTTGAATGTGGTTCAGAATGTGGTGGTCCATCTATCTCAGGTGTTCAATTGAGTCTTATTGTATCTGTCATTATTTCAAACGCATTGAATTAAAAACTCACTGATTTAAACCAAAGGTCATTGATCCTCCAGGGGCTTCCATTTGCTTTGCAGGTTAGTAGTGATACAGTGTCTTTCTATTTATGGTGATCATTGAGTAAATAGTCTTAATACTTGTAGAGACAGAGACTCAAGTTTGAGTCTCATTGTTACTACTTACTACCTGTTGTCCTCAAGAAGTCACCTAACCTTGAACCTTCATTTTCTTATCTGTTAAAAAAAAAAGTATCAACCCTGTTTCATAGGATTGCTGTGAGGAGTTAAATGAGATTACATAGGAAAAGTGTTTGGGGAACAGGAAATCACCCTACAAATATTACAGTAATAGTCATAAAAGTAAATCATCCTTCATTAGTATTTTAGAAAAAAGTAGCAGTTTTGTAATTAGGATGAGTAGCTTTTATTAATGAGTAAGTATGTGGAGAGGTGGGATATCCTTGCTGGAAAAAAAAAAAAAGAAAATTAAGACCCAGTTCTTATAAAGTTAGAAGGCCAGAAGAACAGAGAGGAAGAGTGGTATTTCTGTATGCTGTAATGGATGACCTGTGCTGCAAATATAATACCATCTGGCAGATGTGAGAAGAAATCATTTAAATCAACAGTGTCTGTAATGAGCTACCATCTGATTCCTGTTAATCAGGCCTTCCTTTTTCAAACCATCTTCCCATGGTTTCCATGACCCTGTTCTCTCCTGCTTCTCCTTCTGGCTTATCATCATCATCTTCTTGGCCCTTAAATATGGAGTTCCCTGGGGATCATCCCTGTACTTCTCTTTCCATGACCTCTTCCCTGGCAATATCATGCCTTTACATCACTCTCCAAACAAAGCCTACATCTGTGTCTCTAGCCCTGACCTCCCTCATTTCCATCCTGCTGGCTGGATGACTGTATCTCAAACTCAATATTTCCAAAGCTGAGGTCATTTTTCTTACAAGATGGACCTTCTTTTCGAATTCTTTATTTCTATCCGTAGTTCTACCGTCTTCTCAGTCCCTCAGCATTCTTCTCTCTGTCACCTCCCAACTCCCCCCACATCTAGTCATCTTATTGATTCTTTGACCACAGTTTCTCCCATTTCCTCTTTCCTTTCCATTTCAGGCCTACATCTTCTGCCTTTTAACTAATATCCCACTTTCCATCCTCACCACCATCCATTCATCCCTCCTCAGCTTTGTCACATAAATCTTCCACAGCTCTGTTCAGGTTCTTCCTACTCAGTGTCCTTGATTGCTCGCCTTGTTTGTAGAATAGAGCCCAAATGGTTAGTCTAATACAAAATCTTCTGCATGATCAAACTGCTTTTTTAATCTTATATACTCAACTCCAGATGGACTGAAAGGCAGTAATATGAAACAAAACTTTTATTTTTCAGAATTCCACAATGATTTGCTTTTCTAGCTTCATTTAAAGTAATTTATGGACATACTTGCCTTTTCTATGCTGGACCCATGTATGGTTTCTCTCAGTATTCCCACAGAGTTACATATGGCAGGCGTTTAATTATTTATTGAATGATTGGTCCTATGGTAGAAACTCAATTCTTGTTTGATCCATACATGTAACAAGTAATTATTGAGAACCTTACTGTGGGTCAGGTACTTTGAGGCATTGGGATATAGTGGGCACAGTCAGTCAGTTTTTTTTTTTTAATTTGAGTTTATTCTTCATTTAACTTGGAAAACACTACAATAATTGAATATTTTAAAAAAGGCAATAGCAAGTAGTGAGCATATTATGATTGTAGGCCTTCACTCATTCTCTACTGCATATAAAACATCAGCAGTGAATGTTCTTCACAGGCCCCATAAAGAGATCCTGCACTAAGCACCACCCTTGGGATGGTGTTCATCATCCTCATGTGCTTCTCCATTGTATTGGCTCTGTCTTTCCTGATTTGGAGCAAAGCCCACCAATTCTACTTGGTCCCTTTCATCCTCTTCTACTTCCTTCCTCTCAGGTAAGAGTTTTTCCGGCAAAGAGATTTATCAAGAGAGAGAAAGCCATTCTCAGGAAAGTTTACCGTAAATTCAATGACTAGGCAACCCTTTTCATACTGTCCATGATAAAATGGCATGCCTTCATTTAGCACATACATGGCCTTACATTCTAGTAGCAGTCTTAAAAGATGTTACCATTGGATTATTTATGACTTCATACTAGGGTATCAACTTTGTACTTACGTCTAAAGCTAAGCTATCAGGCAGTTAGTTGAAGAATATATTAAATATTAAATAATTATACTCTAGTTGCCTGAAGCATATGGACTTTATCTGTTCAGTGAAGTGAGAAGTCTAGGTTAGGAGAGGAAAACGGGTGAGTTTTACAAAGGATCTTCCTAATAGAAGGAAGTAGTTGGAGAGGGGAAAAGAGAGTGAGGATATCAAGCTATTGAGGTCTCCTCCAGTTAATCATTTCTTCTCGGGCAGGCAATTCTGTGAAATTAACATAATGTGCTCTTGGATCCTATACAGATGGCAATCAGGAATTATTTCCCTGTGAAGTCTGTGGAAGACGCTTTGCAGCAGATGTTCTGGTAAACATAAAGACATTTTGTAGATGTGTTTCATTGGAGTTAAATGAACTGTCAAGTCAGTGAGGAGGCCACAGTGGCAAAGATTAAAGACAGATGTGGAGGGAAAGCAAGGGGAGAAAAGTACATAACCTATGGCTGGCAGGCCCAGAGGACACTTAAGCAGATCAGTGCTGCCCCATTCAAAAGGGAACTTATTAAACATGGTCCTCTTACTAAAAGGAAGCCAGATGAAAGTATCTTGGCACAGCTGATTGTCTCTTGAGAGGTTTTGGCTCTTTCGCCTTTTCTATAAGCATCAAAAATTCAAATTTTAAGGCCAAAGCACCAGGGAAATTAGCTAGTCAAGAGGAATGAACATTGAATTTGGAGCATCTGGAAACTTGGCTTTTAGCCTCAAATTTGTCACTAATTCTGACAAGTCCTTTAACCTCCCTCTGTTTCCTGCTTTGCCACGTATAAAGACAGAACTCTCTAGTTTCAGGGGTTTTATGTAATTTGAACAAAATGGATGTAAGGCTTGTTCCAAGACCTAATTGTTAATTAGATTCAAGCTAACTGCATGTCAGGTCCCCGGATTGATGCCTATAAAGTTGAATAAAAGCTTGATTTATTTCAAAATTAGGGAAACAGACAGGTAGTAGGCCCCCCATATTATGAAGGAGTTCCCAAGAAAAACGATTTAAAACAAAAATCTAAGATGATAATGAACTGTTGGGACATTTAGGTCAAAGAGACTTGTTTTGAACTTAAAGAATTTGGACTATAAACCTGACTGCATTTGGGGCAAAAGACTACCAAATGAGGTTGTAGGTTTTATTTCTGTGGGGAATTTAAAAGTGAAATATCTGTTCTAGTTAACCGCAGCTAGAGTTTGCTGGATCTAGAAGGGGAACTCACAGGGCCTGTTGTATCCCAACAATCCACTAGGGAGCTGCCTTTGCTAACCCAGGACTGCACCCCATGAGAATGGATTTGAGACCTAGAAGGTACCGTTTGAAGAGGGATCACTAAATGCCAAGTATTCTTGGGTCCTCTTGAGTTTTACTTCATTGACCCATTTCTAGGCTACACAGAGCATTTGATCAAGTGGTCTGCTCTCTCTCTCTCTCCTTCAGCTTAAAGTGGTATGGCTTGTTCGTAGCCAGGTGCAGTGATTTTTCATGGAGCCTGTATTTTTTGGGTCTGGACAAAGCAACTGTCTAAGTGATAGCTGTTGTGAGCTACATGACCACCAAGGAAGAGGACTTAAGAGTGGAAGGCAAAGATCCTGGCATAATCCCATAGTGGTGCAGTGCAGACTTT
The DNA here is from genome assembly GCF_003676395.1 of Aethalodelphis obliquidens. NCBI lineage: Eukaryota > Metazoa > Chordata > Mammalia > Artiodactyla > Delphinidae > Aethalodelphis > Aethalodelphis obliquidens. Next base: position 20,664,401 of record NW_020837947.1, on the reverse strand, counting down.
ATAAAAATGGTACACAGGCAAAGCTCTGCATGCTGGCTCCCTGGTTTTTTTTTTTTACCAGAAATGCTGAGTACTTACAGGTCTACTGCCTGGAGTAGTTTTCTCTGCCGATTGTCTTATAAGTATTGTAATATTTTAAAATTTAATATTATAAGCTTAGATTTGCTCTAAAATAAATGACTTCATGAATGTGAAATGTTTGGACACACTAAGGGAAAATGTCTTCATAACTTAAATGGAATTGGTGTATTTTTCATTCGTGGTATGGTTGTCCCAGTTGTTTCTTGCAGATGTTCTCAAATATTTCTTTGAAACCTCTCCACTCCTTTTCAGGAGTTAAGTGGTTTGATTTGCTGTGTGTAGAAAAGTAACCCAGTTAAACTCAATTTTGAAATGTTGAGTGGTAAGAAGAGCTTTTCTGAGAAGGTTCCACTGGTAAGAAGCTAAGTTTCCCCTTGCTGTATGCAAAGAGTTCCTTCAAAATGATGGGAAAACAATGTTAAGGTTATTGGGACTCAATTCCTGGATGACGTGCTTTTGGAATTTAAGAGCAGTGAAGGCAGGAAACAGAATAGAAGAAATAAGAAAAGTTCCTTGGCTTCAGTGAGTACCTAGCCGAATATCAGAAATAATTTATTTCAACTTAAACTAGAAAGTTTGCCTTTTCAACATTATTTAATGCTTGGAACTATTCATTGAGCCCAAGTGATAGAGTTAAATATGTAAGACCAAATTTTAAGTAAGTTTCTTTAGCTGAAGAGGCCTTTTATTGACCTTGCCCAAACACAATATCTCGTCATGTGTAACATGGGTGAAGAGAGCCAGATGGATTTGCTCTGCTGTGATTTGAGAGTTAGAGAATGAACTTGGCTCTGAAGGTGCAACCCAGTCACTGCAGCAGGGGCTGCTTGAGTACACTGAGGCATTACGAACTTTGTGATTGTACATGTTAAAAATTTTAATCCCCACTCCTTCTTTTCTAGGAAAGGCATGGACCAATACGTAGAAAACTGTTCAACAAAAAGCGTAAACCTTTCAATTCCTTAAAACAAAGATTACAGGGCACTGACATTCCCACTGTGTGGAAGGCTCCTCAATCCAAGGTACTATCGATATCTTCCTTGCTGTTCTTGATTATCTCCTTCAGTACATTAAAGCCTTTTTCTGGCTCTCTGGTTTCATTTTTGCTTGATAATGCAGTGTAATGTCATGTAAGTATAATCCACCTTTACTGTTTTCTTTTTAATCATGCTCACTTAGATTTCCAAATGTATTTCAGATACTTTCCAGATGTGGCAAAAAAATCTCGTTTATATTTTCATTAGAGTAGCATTAAATCCAGCAATTAACTTGGAAGACAGTCATTTTTAATCTTACATTTAAGTCTTCCTTTAAAGTTTTGTAATTTCTTTGTTTTCCTGATTGTTATTTTGTGTTTTCCCTCACTATTGTGACTTGCAAATTTTATTACTGTATTTTCCAAACCTCTTTTGGTACCTTTGGAAAACAAATTCTCTTTTTTCTCCAAATTTCACAGTTCTGTTTCTTGTAAGTTCAAATCCTAGCTTTAAAAAAAATTATAATGGTGAGATACATAGTCTAGGTTAGTATACGTTTTATTTTTTTATAGCCTTAATCCATGAGAAAATCTAACTGGAGACAACAACATGAAGACTTCATTACTGCGATTCGATCAGCAAAGCAGTGTACACTAGCCATTAAAGAAGGCCAGCCTCTCCCACCTCCACCCCCTCCGTCCATCAACCTAGGTGTGTGTCCAGTTTGGTTTGCTTTTGACATTTTACTCTTAACCAATTGAGGCTATGCTTGATTTTTGGCCTAGTCATTATGCCTTCCTCCTATAAACTCTAAAATTAACAATAGTAATTAAATTATATAAAAGTAAATTTATCATAAAATTTATATTATCCTATTTTTTTCAATTCTGTGTAAAGATTGTGTGTTTCCTTCTAACTCTACCTCAACATGAGTGCACCACTGTACCCAGTGTCATGGCATTACAGAACTCCAGGGGATGCCCCTTACATCCTGGTTTATGAGAACGGAGCTGGGCAGAGCAGTTTAAGCAGTTCTGTAATAGCTCCATAGCATCAAATACCCACAGCTGTTTTAATTTTTTGAGATAAAAATATAAAATCACCATTTTAACCATTTCAAGTTGTACAGTTAGTGGCCCACAGCTTTTTTACCCTCAGCTTTTTATTTTGAACATTTTCAAATACACAGAAAAGAGGAAGGAATAGTACAATGATCACTCATATACCTTCCACTTAAATTTGACAATTTGGACATTATTGTCATATTTTTTATCTCTTTCTCTTTTTTTTGTGAGGAGGCATAAATATTTAAAAGTAAGTTTTAAACATCATCACACTTTACCCATAACTATTTCACCATGCATTTCTTAAGTACATTTTTCTGCATAACCACAATACTATTATCACACTAAATATATGAAGTCATATTTTCCCAGTTATCTTAAGAATGTGTTTTGAAGCTCTCTCCTCACCACTCAGCCACAATCCAGGATTCAGTCAAGGTTCATGCATTGTCTTTTGTTGTCTCTTTAGTCCCTTTTAATCCTGCACAATACCCCTGCCAGGCCACTTATCTTTTAGAATGTCTCATGTTCTGGATTTGTCTGCTTTTTAAGTCATATTAATTAACATTTAACTTGTTTCTCCATCCCCTGTTTTTTTGTAAATTAGAAATTAGGTCCAGAGGCATGATTAGATTAATGTTAACACGAATCCCTTATCAGGTATAGGATTTTCAGATATTTTCTCTCATTCTGTGGACTGTCTTTTCACTCTCTTGATGGTACCTTTGATGCCCAAAAGTAATTTGATGAAGTCCAATTTACCTATTTTTTGGTTTGTTGCCTAGCTTTTGATGTCAAATACTCCAGTATCTTGAAGTCTCTCCCCTGTGTTTTTTATTCTAACAGTTTTTATAGTTTTAGCTCTTATATTTAGATCTTTGATCCAAGTAATTTTTGAATGTGGTATAAAGTAAGATCATTGGAAGTTGGATATCTAGTTTTACATGTGGTACCTTTCTCAGCACTATTTGTTGAAAAGACCGTACCTTCCCCATTGAAAGGTCTTGGCACACTTATCAAAAGTCAATTGACTATATATATGAAGGCTTATTTCTAGGCTCTTTATTCTATTCCATTTTTCTATATGTCTATCTTTATACCAGTACCACACTGTTTTGATTACTATAGCTTTGTAGTATGTTTTGAAATCAGGAAGTGGAGAGTATTTTAAGATTATTTTGGCTATTTAGAAACTTTGAGATTCCATGTGAATTTTTAGGATGGGTTTATTTTTCTATTTCTGAAAATGCCATTGAGTTTTGATAGGGATTGCATTAAATCTGTACATCACTTCGGGCGTAGTTGTCATCTTAACAATATTGTCTTCTAGTCCGTGAACATGGAATGTCTTTCCATTCATTTACGTCCTCTTTAATTTCTTTCAGCAGTGCTTTGTAGTTTTCAGTGTATGAGTCTTTTGCCTCTTTGGTTAAATTTATTTCTAAGTACTTTATTCTTTTGATGTTATTGTAAATGGAATTGTTGACTTTCTTTTCAGATTGTTAGTGTATAGACGTACAGGCAATTTTTGTGAGTTGATTTTGTCCTGCAATTTTGCTGAATTTTGCTTATTAGCTCTAACAGTTGGTTTCTGGTGTGGAATCTTTAGGGTTTTCTACATATTTGATTATGTCATTTGTGAACAGAGATAATTTTACCTATTCCTCTCCTATTTGTATGCCTTTTATTTCTTTTTTGTGTCTAAACCTTCTGGCTAGAACTTCCAATATCATGTTAAATAGCACTGGTGAAAGCAGACATCCTTGTCTTGCTTTCCATTGAGTATAATGTTAGCTGAGGGTTATAAATGACTTTTTAAAGTGTAAGTAATAACATGGGTATTATAACATTTGGAAGTGATATGTATGAAAATAATAGGATACGGTTGAGTGAGGAAAATGAATGTATATTGTTGAAAGGTTCTTATGGTATACATGAATAGGTATAGCATTGTTTGAAGATAGAGTATTATATCATAAAGCTCCCTATTAATAAGCCCTAGAGTAAACATTCAAAAATATTGATGTATAGCTAATAAGACAATACATAGACTGGAGATAAAATGGAAAAAAATTCAATCTAAAAAAAGACAGGAAAAGAGGAAAAAAGGAACAAAGACCTGGTAGGATAAAAACAAATAGCAAGATGATAGATTTAAACCTAACCATATGGACAATTGCATATAAATGACCTAAACACTTAGGATAAAGTGCAGAGATTGTCACACTGAATAATAAAGCAAGGTCCAATTATATGCTTTCCACAGAAACACACCTTAAATATAAAGACACAAATAAGCAAGCCAGGCAGGTGACAAAATGAGGTGAGCCAGGTGGGCCTAGAGAGGCTACACCCTCCCTAAGGGACAGCTGCTCCTGCCTCAGCACACAGCTGCCTCAAAGGAACGCACACCCAAGGTTGCTGGATCTGATTTCTCAAAGGATGGCAGGAATGCAGACTTCCTTATTTATAAATATCAGAAACTCAATTTTTTAGAAGCTTCAGGTTTCAGTCTCTGAGATTAGAAGTCAGGAGGTCATTTTACTTGGAGGGGTGGGGACAACTAGGAGGCAACTCAAGGGGGATTGGTGGGAACTCTCTGTGTCTTGATCTGGGCTGGTTTCACGGGTGTGCACAGTTTGTGAGCATTTCATGGAGCCGTACACTTATGATTTGTGCTTTTCCTCTGGATAAAAAGAGAAATACCAGCAGTGTCTGAACAATTGTAGATTGACATGTTAAGCACAGGAAAAGATAGATATGCATTCAAATAATAATCATAAAACTAGAGTAGCTAATACTAATATCATGAAAAGTAAACTTCAGGGCAAGTATTATTAACAGAGATAATAATTAAAAAGATATATTCATCAAGAAGACCTATCAGTCTGAAATGCTTGTTACATTTTGACCCAATTAACATCTATAGCTATAGTGTGATACACAGCAACAGCAGAGTATAATTGTTATCAAGTACACATGTAACGTTCAATCAAGATAGGCCACGTGCAGGACCACAAAGTGGGTCTTAATAAATCTAAAAGGACTGAAATCATACAGACTATGTTATTTGACCACAACAGAATTAAATTAGAAATTAATGATGAAAATATATCTAGAAAACTCCTGAATATTTGGAAATAAATCATTTCTAAATACCCCATGGATCTAAGAAGAAAGAACAAGAAAAATTAGAAAATATTTTGAACTGAATGGTAATGAAAACATACCAAAATTTGTGGGATTCAGCTAAAGCAGTGCTTAGAGGGAAGTTTATAGCTTTAAATGCTTATATTAGAAAAGAAAAAAGGTTTAAATCAATTGCCTTAAACTTCCTCTTTAAAAAGTTAGAAAAAGGGCTTCCCTGGTGGTGCAGTGGTTAAGAATCTGCCTGCCAATGCAGGGGACACGGGTTCAAGCCCTGGTCCGGGAAGATCCCACATGCAGTGGAGCAACTGGGCCTGTGTGCCACGGCTACTGAGCCTGTGCTCTAGAGCCCATGTGCTACAACTACTGAAGAGCCCATGCTCCACAACAAGAGAAGCCACCGCAACGAGAAGCCCGCGCACCACGACACAGAGTAGCCCCCACTCACGACAACTAGAGAAAGCCCGCGCGCAGCAACGAAGACCCAATACAGCCAAAAATAAATAAATAAATTTATTTTTTAAAAAAAGTTAAAAAAAAGAAGAACAAATTACACCTAAATTAAGTAGAAGGAAGAAAATAGTAAATGTAATTCATCATATTAACAAAATATTTTTTAAAGCATGTGATCATCTCAGTAGCTACAGGAAAAAAGCCTGTGAGAAAATGTAATACCCTTACATGTTTAAAAAAGAAAACTCTTAGAAAGGTAGAAATAGAAGGGAACTTCCTTTTAATAAAGGACATCTCTGAAAAATCTACAGCTAATATCACACTTAACGGTGAAAAGCTGAACAGTTTCCCACTGAATTTAAGGAAAGAGCAAGGATGTCCTTTCTGACCACTTCTGGTTAACACTATACTGGACATAGTACCCAGTGTAATAAGAAAAAATTATATATTTTATACACACATACATACATACACATAAATTTAAAGATTGGAGAGGAGGAAGTAAAACTATCCTTATTCACAGACAACATGATCATGAATGAGTAAATGTAGAAAATCTTATGAAACTACAAAAAAAGCTACTGAAATTAAAAGTTCCTTTAACAAGCTTTCAGGTTATAAGGTCAATATACACAAGTGAATTGTATTTCTATACACTAGGCATAAACAACTGAAAAAATGAAATGAAAAATGCCATTACAATCATGTAAAAAACATGAAATACTTAGGCATATATTTAACAAAATATGTGTAAGACTTTTAAAATGAAAACCACAACACATTGCTTAGAGGAATTAAAGAGGACTAAAATAGATGGAGAGATTTACCATTTTCATGGTTTGGAAGACTCATGCATTGTGTTATGATGTCAGTTCTCCCCAGATTGATCTATGGACTCAATGTAGTTCCAGTGAAGATCCCTGCAAGTTTTCTTTGCCAAGTAGGAATTGACCAGCTGATTCTAAAATTACACAGAAATTCAAAGGATCTTGAATAGCCAGGATAGTTTTGAAAAAAGAATAAAATTGGAGGACTTACACTACCTGATGTCAAGACTTACTATAATGTTACAGTAATCATGGAAATTTGGTATTAATATATCAATTGAACAGAAAAGAGAATCTAAATATAGATCTCCCCCCAATCTATGGGCAGTTGATTTTTAACAAAAGTAATTCAACATGGGAAAGGATAGTCTTATACTATACACAAAAATTAATTCAAAATGAATCATTGACCTATAAAGTGCAACAACTATAAGATTTCTAGAAAAACCAAACATCTTTTATCTAAGAGTCAACAAAGATTTTTTAAGCAGGACACAAAATGCAGCAACAGGTTTTTAAAAAGGAAGTTGATAAATTGGGCTTCACCAAAATTAAAAACATTAGTTTTGAGAGACACCATTAGGAAAATGCAAAGGCAAGGTACAGGATAAGAAAATATTTATAATACATGTATCTGATGAAAGTCAAATATCAAGAATATATAAAGAAGTCTTATAACTCAATAGTAAGTCAACCCAATAAGGAAAAGGCAAGAGATGTATTTGAACAGAACATCACAAAATAATGGTCATTAAGCATGTGAAAAGATACTCAGCATCATTTTCATCAGGGAAATGTAAATTAAAACCACTTTTAATTAAAAGTGAGAGGACTTCCCTGGTGGCACAGTGGTTGAGAGTCCACCTGCCGATGCAGGGGACATGGGTTCGTGCCCCGGTCCAGGAAGATCCCACATGCCGCGGAGCGGCTGGGCCCGTGAGCCATGGCCGCTGAGCCTGCGCGTCCAGAGCCTGTGCTCCGCAACGGGAGAGGCCACAACAGCGAGAGGCCCGCGTACCGCAAAAAAAAAAAAAACCACAGTGAGATACCACTACACACCCACTTGAATGGCTAAAATAAAAAACTGACAATACAAGTGATGGTTACGATATGGAACAACTGGAACGCTCATACGCTGCTGCTGCTGCTGCTGCTGCTGGGAGTCTAAAATAGTACAGCCACTTTGGTATTTTCTTAAGTTAAACATACACTTACCTATACAGTGATTCCACTCCTAGCTGTTTGTGCAAAAAAATGGAAAACATGTCCTTAAAAAAGACTTACATATTAATGTTTATAGCAGCTCCATTTAAGTAGCATAAACTGAACATGACCATCAACAAGTGGATGGATAAACTGTGGAATATTTACAAAATGGAATACAACTGAACAGTAAGAAGAAAGTGCAACTATACATGTAGCACACCATGGATGCTGTCTTGTAGTAAGATATAGAAGAGGTAAAACTTATCTTTAGTGACAGGAAGATAGATCTTTGGTTGCTTGAGTCTGGGTTTGGGGGAATTATTGACTGAAAAGGGGCATGAAGGAACTTTTGGAGGTAATAGACTTGTTTCATATTTTAATTGGGGTGGTTACACAAATGTATGTATTTGTCAAAACTTTTCAAACTGTACACTTAAAATAGGTGCATTTTAATGCACATAACTTATTCCTCAAAGTTCATTCTAAAAAGTATAAAAAGGGAATTCTCTGGTGTTCCAGTGGTTAGGACTCCACACTTAAACTGTCGGGGGCGCGGGTTCGATCCCTAGTTGGGGAACTAAGATCTGAGATCCCGCAAGCCAAGTGTTACAGCCAAAAAATAGATAAATAAAATAAAAAATAAAACAAACAAAACCAAAGTGTAATACTATAAAAATCATCCGTAAAATAAATCATCTGAACTTCAGTACCAGAAAATACTCTTAATAATTGCTTCATTTTTGCTAGGTGCTTATGAAAATTAACTTGAAATCATGTGTTGTCTTAAGATGTTCCATAGAAAGATCTATGGCTGTGATTTTGATAATACTTTAGCAAGAAGCTTTGTATAATAAAAGCATCTTTTATGAGAACTACTTCATTTTAATAGCAGAAGCTGCAGGGTTGATGGCTACCTTCTAGTTCTTTAGTTGAATAGTGAAACCATGTCAGATGGTCTGCTGTGTGAATTTCTCTAATTTCCACATTGGATTTAAAATGTGGGGATTATTGTTTCTTTAAAATAAATAATTCCCTTTGTGTACAGGCCTCATCAAGTGTACAGTTTATTTTTCTGCCCTTTACATTTTTATGCTAAAATACAGTTTTATAATTAAATTCTTCCCTATGCCCTTATTATAATTTTATGCACCAAGCAAAATGATTACCTCCAATGGCACATTTTCATTACTATTCAATTATTTTGATTGTGCAGGGATTTTATATTAGCCCATATATTCTCCAGCTTAAATACTTAGAAAATTTATACAGATATTACTAGTATTATTAATCATATGGCCTAGTAGGTATGAGTTCGCAAGTAATTTCCATTTTTTTTCCAGCATGATTCCTTATTTCATGGCTCAGTTTTTGTGACGTGCATGTATTTATTCTAATTCTTACTGACTTAAGTAAGTTTGCCAATCATTCAACTTTCCAGGATTGTGTGACAGTTTATGAGGGCAGTGATATAGAATATTTACAATTGGGATTTTCAGTGGTCCTGGGACATTTGGTCCACGTTTCACAGGGCTATGTAGACATGGGTACTCAACAAAGTGCTTGCATTTTTAAATGATGCTTGTTTTTCTACTTTAATCTTTTATGAGATACGGAATAAGACATTAAAAATCATTATCAGGAATCCCCTGGTGGTCCAGTGGTTAAGACTCCAAGCTTCCACTGCAGGGGGCACGGGTTCTATCCCTGGTCAGGGAACTAGGATCCTGCATGCTGCACGGTGTGGCAAAAAATAAATTAATTAATAAATTAATTAGTTATAAATCATTATCTATTGAAATAGATAGCACATAGTGATTTTTATGACATCATTATTGATAGAGGAAGAGGTGACTCAGATTGAGACGAGGGTCGAACGTGTAGCTCAGCCATGCTGTGTTCAAATTATTGTTGCAAGAAAAGAGTTTTTGCATTCTCAGTATATTTGATGTTCTCTTCCTCTGCCCCTAAAGTCTGGGCTTCGTGTTCCTCCTGTGGACTCCTGGAGGACCTAGTGCTTCCTCCTTTCAAAGCTTATTCCCCGGAGTGGTAATTGTCTGCTTCTTTACCTAGGCCTCTAGTCGTCTCTAAGATCTTTGTCAGCAGGGAAATACTACGCTTCAACTTGGTTTCCTCCACAGTGCATATAGTGCCAAACACACAGAAGGGCACAATGAATGAATGAACAAGTGGGATTAAGGAAGCAACACAGTCACTGCCATAATCACTGTCTTTGCCCAAACTGAGTCTGGTTTATGGTAGCAGCATTTCTGATATAAACCTTGACTTTTCAGCCGGTAAAACTAAAGAAATAACCCCTGAACCACGAACCCCGTTCTAGATGTTTTTCTGCACCATCGTAAATGAGTCCTGCATGATAATGGCACTTCCTATTTTAGTTTTCATAAGCAGTTTCTTTCCTGTTTGATAGTTGGAACACAACCTGGCTGGGCCTGTTTCCTTATAGTTACAGCATGTTCTCCCCACCCACTGTACCAGGCCCTACTGTGGATTATCATAGTTAACTTTCATAACAACTCAATGATACAGGTGATATGTAGGTACTGGGGAAATTGAAGCTTAAGGAGGTTCAGAAACATGCCCAAGTTCACACACATAGGTGAAGAGCTCAGGCTCAGAACCAGTCAGGCAGGCTGCATAGCCTTCACCATTTCTATTTTATTTTATTTTGTTCTATTTTACTTTGTCCTGTTCTATTTTGTTCAAGGAATTTGTCACTATGGGAAAATTTTGTTTCTGTATTAGAATGCTTAGTCCTTGATTACAGAGACATTGTTGGAGCATAATAGGTGTTCAGTAAGTATGGAATTAATGATGAAGTAATGCCTTCCAGAGTGTGCAATAAACTGTTAGGTTAAGTGCTAACTGTTTCTTTCATTCCAATTCCTTACATATTCCAATTCTTTCATTTTATGAGTATTCATTTTAGGAAATGATTTGTTCAAGTAGAAAACTCCCCAAACTGCTTTAAAAGATGTCTTCAAAAAACTCTTAACTTTGAAGACCTCACTGCCTTAAATACCCATTCACACGTGTAGGAATTTTGACTCTGTGCTAAACCAAACTTCCACACAGAGTTTAAGGTGGTGCTATCTCAGGCCCTTCCTGGGGAAAGAGGTAGTTATTCTCTTACGTTGCACATGTCCACTTTGTCATCCTTCCAGGCGCCTGAAGCAAAACAAAACAACACGACCCCCATGGTCCCCCTTGCTTTGGAGGAGGAAGCTCCAACCTGGTTTTGGAACATGTGAGCATCTCCACGTTCTGAGAAGACCTTAGATCTTTCTCACTTCTCCTTTTTCCCACTGTCTAGTAATTGCAAATGAGACAAATTGAGACCAATGGGTATTCCCCAGAACCTCAGAGGACCCCGTGCCCTCAGGGCTGCCAGAGAGGTTCTAACACAGGAAGCTCTTCCCTTTTCTGTTTTTGAACCCTCACCTGCTCCCTTTTCCTAACCCCCTTTCTGAACATATCAATTGCCTCCTCACTTAGGAGTTCAGTGGGAAAATCTAGCCACTGCAGAAGGACTGTGACATTGGTTTCAAATGCCATCCCCCAAACCCACATTTTGAAACATCTTACTCCCTCTGTAGCTCCATAACTTTTGTATGAACTTCTGTCCCACTCAGTACCACAGCTGGGGCTTTTGAATCTTCTGTGCCCTTCAGTCATCAATATCAATATTCTGTGATTCTAGGACTCCTTTCTTTACATAATCGTTCACTAAATAATTCATTTAATTGGGAAGTTCCGAAGTATATATAATTAATCTATTTTCTAAGAAAGCAACATAGCATGTAAACATTTTAAGGGAACACTTTTAACTGAAATAAGTGCATAGGTAGAAAAAATTTACCAAACCTTGTCCTTTATTTGAGCCCTTGCATGTCTTCCCCCTCTGGAATAGCCTGTCTCAAACCAGAGTTTGGTACCTCTCTTTCATGTTGGAGCAGAGTTCATATTCTATTTACTTCATTTCATATAGTCCCTTCCAGAGTTGTTTTTGAAATGTTAATTGCTTTTTCATTGTTATCTTTACATTCAGATTATATTCGGTGTCCATATTGTATGAGGAGATTTAATGAAACCGCAGCCACTCAACACATTAATTTCTGCAAGGATCAGTCTTCTCGCCGAGTCTTTTATCCAGCCCAGACAGCAGCCAAATTGGCAACCAGGGCACAGGTGAATATCTCTCCCCAAGTGCTGGCTCTTGTGCCCTTACATGCCCAGGGAAAGCAGGTAGAATTTGCTAGGGAACCTAAATTACCCATCCTGAGAAGTGTGAGGATCGAGATAGCCAATTACTGTCACTCATCTTCATGGGACTTGGCTTCTTTTTGAGGGGTGCTTCCCAGCTAACAGCACCTTTGGGTGTTGTAGAAAAAAATTTTCTACAGTGTTTGAAGCTTCTTAGGTTGAAGCCTTAGATGTATAAGTAGTGCTTCTATAGTATTATGGTAAAATTCTAACCAATGGTGGTTATCAGCCTTAACCACCTCAAAAAGACTCTTGAACCTGAGGTGAAACTGGCCTAAGTGGGGGAAGCCATCACAAGGGAGGCCTTGTTCTACAGGTCATGTGTTTGCTCTGTGGAGAGGGGTCTTCACCCTATTCAAAGCCAGAGTCAGCAATTGAAGGTAAATGGATAAAACAGCTGTTATAAATAGGTACAAATAAGTAAAATAACACTGGACCAGGAAGACAATAGATTTATAAAGACAGCACTGGGGAGAGCAGACAGCTCCATACACATCAAAGGTGCCGGGGACATAGCTTACAGCATACCATGAGAACCATTAGTTTTATAAACATGGCTTAGATACCAAGAAAAGATTAAATTGTTCTCAATACTTAACAGTATGAAGCATGTTTAGAAAGATTTCCATGATATCCAATATGTAATAGGGATGGGACCCTCTCTAACGATAGCACACCCCACGGACTATGGACCTGAGCTCTAGCTCAGCATATACTAGACAGTTACTGAATATCTGTGCTGAAGCAGCCACTGTGCCAAGTGCTGGTTGACCAAGGATTTGTGATTCGGAGGAGGAGGTGGCCTTGGAAACAGTGCAGTAGGAAGGTGTAGTGGTTGGCATATACAGGAGCGAGATGGAGGCAGAGGCCACTTGTGATTCAGCAGAGGCTTCAAAGAGAAGCAGATACTTTCTGCAAAATACAGATGGGTTTACCAGTCTAGATTTGAAGTTGGGAAGGACACTGTGCACAAAGTGTCCAGCTCGTGGCCTGAGGAGCCCGCCACGTGGAGCGAAGCCTAGAGTGCCTGTGGCTGAGTGACGGGATGGGACAGTCCAGGTGAGCGTCAGAGCCACAAGGGCTTTAAGCCAGGCTGGCTCAGAGAGGAGGAAAAAGGGGATTAAGTGAATAGGTGCCCTAAATCTGAGGCCAACCAGCCTGAGGGCCTGGAAGCAGGAATTGAAAGTTCCCTGGAACCCAGGAAGTCCTCCTGTCCATCTTTCCATCTTGTCTCTTCTTCCTGCTCTGCTGCTGCTTTCTCTTCTCCCTGCAGACTGACCACCTCAGCTTTTCTGTCCAACCATCCATCACTGGCCTCATGTGTCATTCTATATGCAGTGTAAACTGGTCACATAGTGCAGATTGGAGTGACATGGAATTGGTTTTTTAGAAAGATCACCCTTGCAGTTAGTGTTCAAGATGGTTTGGCGAGAGACCAGTTAGAAGCCACAGCAACAGGAAAAGAAAATGAGGGCTCAGAGTAAGAAGACTAATGGGGGGTGTGTGTGTGTGTGTGTGAGTGTGAGTGTGGAGGAGCGGGTAGATTTAAGAAATAATTGTTGGGACGGAGAAGCTGATCGAGTATAAGGTAAAAGAGGATCAGCGTTGGCAGAAAGGTTTTTAGCTCCAGAGCCTGGCAGATAATACGACACATCTAGATAAAGGAACACAGGAGGCAGGAGATAGGTGTGTTGGTGGGGCAGGCAAGGTGGTTATGATAAATATAGTTGTAGAGATTCAATCTTTACACCTGAAATATCATGGGAAGCAGTGCAATGTAGAAAGAGCCCAGATTTTTCAGTCAGTAGTCAGGGTTTGACTTTCAGTTTTATATTATCTACAGGTAAACTTGGAAAAGTTACTTCAATTCTTTGAGGCTCTCTTTAACGTGTGTCTTGCCGAGCTGTTGGGAGGATTATAGGTAATACCAGTACAGTGCCTTGCACACAGGGTGCCCTGGCCTTTTCCTCTTTCCACATTGCCCTGCCCTCCTTCCCCTCTCATGGTCTTTTCCTATAGTGGGATAGGCCCCACAATTTGGTGGGGAATATGACTGCTTTGGGCTTGACTTCAACTTAGTTTTGGAAAAAGGACAACTCCATACTTCCTAAAGCAGTAAAGGGTGCATTATGTTTCTTCGAACGATTCTTCTAACCAGTCCACAAAGTTAGTGGGCGTCAGTGGGCCCAAGGGGAGCAGAGGGAAGCAGCGGACGGAAGTGCTTTTTATTCCTGAAGAAGGCCAGCTGGCTGTCCTGAGTGCAGCCAGTGACTTGGCCCTGTTCCTCTCCTTGTTTTCCAGAGCTAAGTGGTGATTGGGAACACAGAAGAAAAATTGCTTGCTTTCTGAATTGCTTGCTTTCTGAGTAAACTCGCTGTAGAGTGTATTTGAACAGCAGCGCTGTTTCCCTTATGCCAGCTTCACCACTGTGGGGCCCTGCCTAATAGTGGAGCTTATTGAGAAGGAGAACAAAAAGGGAGGTGTTGTTTCAGTTTTGAAGGGCTGTTAACAGCACAGCTGAAATGTGTTTCTATTTTAAACATAATCAAGTATAAAAATGTGTTATACCCTTAACCAAAAGAGACCAGCGTGGGCCTCTGAAAATAGCTTTCTTTGTTTGGCTGGGGATGAGCTGCCTGCTCTAGCCTCCTAGCTCTCCTTGCCCAAGTGAGGATTCTCACTTGGAGGAACAGGTTATCTTTATACTGGAGTTGCCATGGAGATGTTGAGGGATCAGTAGCGAGGTAAAAAGGAGTATACAAAGGAGCTCCCAAGGAACCCTTTGGTCCTTCTTCTGTATTACTGTGACTGTTCTGCTACTGCTGCTCAGCAGGGAGGGGAGTGGCATGGAGATGTTGGAATTCCATGTTTAAAACACTTGCTGCCTGCCAGTGTCTGTTTTTCTTCTCTGTTCATGTATTTAAAAACAAAATCATCTTCAAGTGTAATGAAAAACTAAAATGTTCCATAACTATCCTTATTGACATTAAGTGATTTCTTATGTCTCCATACAACTAATTTTACAGGATTAACCTATCACCACTCTACCAAGGGCTTGATTATGGAATGAAAGCTCTAAAACCCCAGACATGGTTTTGAGCCCCAGCAGGGAGGACAGGAATGAGGCTACTAAGGTACAGGGTGTGCGTGTCCCCCTCCCCTGGGTGTCGCAGGTCCCAGACATGACTCCATCCTGCTGCTGGTGAAAGGGAGACAGCTTTACATCCTGTGTGCTACCTGAGGTTACAGAACTCTTCCCCTCTGCCCCCTCTCTCTCTGTCTTTGTCTCTATCTGTCTCTCTCTGTCTCTATGTTTTTCTGTCTCTTTCTCTGTCTCTCTTTCTGTCTCTCTCTCTCTCTCTCTCTGTAGGGTAGGGTTCAGATGAGTCCAAAAGGAGGAACGACTGTAACCAGTGCTGTGGGAGCTCTGCTGCAGAACAGGGCCCTGGAGGCCAGTGTGGTCCCAACCAGGCCAGGTGAGTTGGAGTGAGCATCTCAACTATCGAATGACAGAGTCAGAGGGGGCCACTGTTGGCTTTGGGATTTGCTGGCAGTCAGCAAAAGCTATGACATCTGAAGTTGCTTTGGGATATAAAGATACGTGGGTTTGTTTGAGGTTAAAACTTATTTGCCAAGAAAGGATATTTCCTAATTTACCAGGATTAGACAACTCTGAAAATGTACAAAGTTAGATCTGATTACAACAGCAGGGTCTAGAACCAATGTTCTCTGGTTTGGTAAAATTAAAAAGAGATTAAAGTTAGGAGATGGCAGTGTGCCAGGTTTTGTGTTGAAAATAAGGGAAGAAAATGAAATCACTGTCTCAGAGAGATATCCATACTCCCATGTTCATTACAGCATTTTTCAAATAGCCAAGATATAGAAACAACTGACGTGTCCGTTGATGGATGAATGGATAAAGATGGGGTATATATTATTCAGCAATAAAAAGAAAAGGAAGGGCTTCCCTGGTGGCGCAGTGGTTGGGGGTCCGCCTGCCGATGCAGGGGACGCGGGTTCGTGCCCCGGTCCAGGAGGATCCCACATACCGCGGAGCGGCTGGGCCCGTGGGCCATGGGCGCTGGGCCTGCGCGGCTGGAGCCTGTGCTCCGTGATGGGAGAGGCCGCAGTGGTGGGAGGCCTGCGTACCACAAAAAAAAAAAAAGAAAGAAAGAAAAGGAAATCCTTCCATTTTCGACAACATGGATAAACCTGGAGGGCATTATGCTAAGTGAAATAAGTCAGAGAGAAGGAGGACAAATACTGTATGCCCTCACTTATGTGTGGAACCTTAAAAAGTTAAACTTGTAAAAACAGAGAATAGAATGGTGGTTGCCATGGGTGGAGTGTAGGGTGGGAGAAATGGGGAGATGTTGGTCAAAGGGTACAAACTTCCAGTAATAAGATGAATAAGTTCTGAGGATCTAAAGTACAGCATGGTGACTCTAGTTAACAGTACTGTATTATATACTTAAAAACTGCTAAGAGAGTAGATCTTAAATGTTCTCACCACATACACACAAAAGCAACTATGTGAGGCGATGGGTGTGTTAACTAATCTTATTGTGGTAATCATTTTGCAATATATACGTGTATCAATCATCATATTGTACACCTTAAACTTATACATTATATTCAATTAGATCTCAGTAAGCCTGGAAAAAAAGAAAAAAGGGAAGAATTTCCTTCCTAGAATGAAATAATTTCTTCAAATAACTGAAAAGGTATGACCACCATTATAGTACTTACTATATGCTTGACCCATTTCATTTAATCTTCGCAATAATCCTCCAAATGTTTTAATCTATGGAAAGGGAAACTGAGGCACACAACTGGTAAACAGCAGAGCTGGATTAGATATCTACTGTGCTTTCTCTCTTCATTGAGCTGCATTAGTAATAATGCGCATTCTTCTTTATGATCAGCATGTACTATGAAGGCAATATGAATTAATTCATGATCATATTGGCCCATCTGGTCACAAGTCTTATTTTGAAGGTATTATCAGAACCAGAATAAGAAGTGCCAATTTCACAGTCAAAGTAATAATAGCGCTAGAAATTTTTATCATTAGTTTTTAAATTCCTCATGAGTTGCTTATCATGGGCTTAAAAATTGAATTGATATTTTAAAAATTTCCCCACAGCCATCTAAACTCAAATCATTCGTTTTTTCCTGATCTGCAGAAACTTAACAATGGGGTAGGTTTTAGTTTTCACTTAGAAAAAAAAGAATTCAAATTATATGTGTGTTCTTTTGGTAAAACTTCCACTAACAAGCTTTTTTCTAAAGTGTAACCATTAGTGTCCTTCAGAAAAGACAATTTCTTTCTACTATAGCTTCTTTTCTTATTTTTTCAACGAATATATTATAATGCTTCCCTTCCAGTGAAAAACATCCTTTTGATTTTGAGGTTGAAGCTTATTTGCCAAGAGGGAATATTTCTTAATTCATCGGGATTAGACAACTCTGACGGTGTGCCAAGTCAAATCTGAGTACAGCCTCGGAGTCCAGGACTTTCATTCCCCACTCTAGTAAACCTGGAAAGAGACTGGGAATCGGGGGAGGCAGGCGTAGTGTTGAAAATAGGGGAAGAGTTTCCTTCTGTGAACTAAATAATTTCGTTAAAGCAGCAGCAAGGCATCAGTGGAACGGTCCTGAATTAGGGCTTAGCAGTCCCGTGTCCCAGTATGTGGCATTAAGCGGGACGCTACAAAGACACCAATTTGATACACTAGGAAACAGAGGAGTAGGCCAGCAGATCTAAGCAAAACGGTATTACATTTGTTCTTGACTAGTTAGCCGTGGTTATAACTACTGTGATGTTGCCAAGTAAAAGGCAGAGTCCAGCAGGGCCCTCACTAGGTTCTGTACCACCACCTGACCTCACCGTCTACTGTCTCTCAGTCCAGCTGCAGCGGCCTGTGTTGCTCCTGCTCACTTCCGGCTCAGGGCCTTTGCACTGGCTGCCCTCTCTGCTGAAAGCCAAAGCCCTCCCTCACTGATCTGCACTGCTGTCTCTCTCCCTCCCTCCCTCCCTCCCTCCCTCCCTCCAGTTCTCTGCTGAGTGTCCTCTTCCCCTTGTACCTCACCCCCAGCCTCTGTATTTAGAAGTGATCGAGGCCTCCATAATTCTCTTTGTAGTTTTTCAAAATGGCATTTATCATCATCTGATTTCATTACAGGTTTGTTTATCTCCTTCTTGTCCCCCCACCCCCAGATAAAGGGATGTAAGTTTCAAGAAGGCAGGGATCTGTCTGGTCTATTTTGTATTGTGCTGCTGTATCCCTAGCTGTTAGAATTGTTCACGGCAGTTATGAAGTGCCCAGTAAATACTTTTTGAATGAAATATGTTGGAGAAAAGTGGGTATCTTGAGTCCATAATTTCTCACTTAGATTACTGGCATATGATAGAATTGTCCTGTTAATTAGCTTTAGGAGGTAGCTTTTTGTTTTATTTCAGGCTTAAGATGCTTTTTCAATTTAATTTCTATTCTTTCCTGTGGCCTCACCTGTTTACATTTAAAATTAAAATTGTCAGCGTTAGTGTGCCTTTAAATTAGGCACATTTCATTCGGAGCCATTCTGGGGAGGAAGCAGAAGTGTACTGAGGGGAGGTTAATTTTCAAAACTCTTCAAGGCTTGGAGAAAAGCACTGAGTCCCTTTCGCTGATGTAAACAGGCCCTTGTGTGAATCAGATTCACATCTGCTGGCCATTGTTTTTGTTCTGGTCAGTAGTAATCTATTTGTAATATGAGGGCCTTTTAAAAATTCTTGTTGGTCTTGCTATTTCTACATTGACAGTCGATAGTAAGGCTACTTGGTGTCCGTCGCCTTCCACATAAATTCTTTACTGTCTTCATCTAGCTGGTAGTTAGCCCTCTAAAACTCTGGCTATCATTCTTCAACTCTCTTAAGTAAAATAAGCATTTAGAATCTCTCATTTAATAACATTTTGTTCTGAATTCACAGTCAGGGGAAATGTGTGTCAGGCACAATCCTTATCCATCCCAGAGTCTTCTAAGAAGTTTTGTATGTACAGGAAAATCTCTGCCCAAGAGAACATGTGATGTTACATGACGTTGATACACAGCTGCCATGGATGTTTAAAAGGATTCATTCACTCAGCACCTAGTTATTGTGTATGGTTGTTTCTTACACCCATGGATTCTTTAAAAAGTCTAGGGGGAGAGGCAGTCAGTAATTATTAATATCTAATATTTAACAGTGGGATATAAAAGTCCTAAGGGAATCAAGAGATCAACTTTGCTGAGGAGGCTTTATGGAGGAGGTGACAGTCAGAGAGAGGAAGCTTCATAGAGGTAGAGGCATTTGGGATGAGCTTTCAGGATGAGCTACATTTTTTTTTTTAACTCAGCCTCAGTTTCTTTGTTTTGTTTTGTTTTTAATTTATTTAGTTGTGCTGGGTCTTAGTTGCGGCAGGCGGGCTCCTTAGTTGTGGCTTGCCAGCTCCTTAGTTGCAGCAGGCAGGCTCCTTAGTTGCGGCTCGCCGGCTCCTTAGGTGAGGCACGTGGGCTCCTCAGTGTGGCATGCATGTGGGATCTAGTTCCCTGACCAGGGATTGAACCCAGGCCCCCTGCATTGGGAGCACGGAGTCTTTTTTTTTTCTTACTATTTTTTTTAACATCTTTATTGGAGTATAATTGCTTTACAATGGTGTGTTAGTTTCTGCTGTATAACAAAGTGAATCAGCTATAGATATACATATATCCCCATATCTCCTCCCTCTTGCGTCTCCCTCCCACCCTCCCTATCCCACCCCTCTAGGTGGTCACAAAGCACTGAACTGATCTCCCTGTGCTATGCGGCTGCTTCCCACTAGCTGTCTGTTTTACATTTGGTAGTATATATAAGTCCTTGCCACTCTCTGACTTCGTCCCGGCTTACCCTTCCCCCTCCCTGTGTCCTCAAGTCCATTCTCTACGTCTGCATCTTTATTCCTGTCCTGCCCCTAGGTTCTTCAGAACCATTTTTTTCCTTTAGATTCCATATATATGTGTTAGCATACAGTATTTATTTTTCTCTTTCTGACTTACTTCACTCTGTATGACAGACTCTAGGTCCATCCACCTCACTACAAATAACAATTTCGTTTCTTTTTATGGCTGAGTAATATTCCATTGTATATATGTGCCACATCTTCTTTATCCGTTTATGGGAGCATGGAGTCTTATCCATTTCACCACCAGGGAAGTCCCAGGATGAGCTAGATTTTGACCAATGGAGAAAAGTTGCAGAAGCAATTAACAAAGATATGGAAATAAGAATGCAGAGGACATACTCTGGAAACAAATGGCCCATTTGGCCAAAGCACGGAGAAGAACTGGGGTTAAAGTTAGAATGGAAGGCTGACACTAGAGCAAGGAGGGTCATAAATGCTTGGCGAGACATCCAGACTATATGTGATTAACACCAATGCTGGTGTCACATCCCCAGGCACGCGCATTTATGTAAGTTAGACTATTATGATGACTTAGAAACTTCTTGGTCCTAGACACTTTAAGTTAGTCTGCAAAAATGTCTCTTGAGAAAGAGCATTTTTTTTCATTGCCATGTAAGAAATTAATGCTTACTGTAGAAGATATTGGAAAATGGTATAAATGGTGTAAAGAAAATAAAAGATGTCCATAATTCCACACCCTGTTAACATTGATATCTCTTTTCATTTTTTCTCTTTATACTCCTTTTTTGTTTTCCTTTTATCAAAGCTAGGATCATAGTTGGTGTACACTTCCTGACTTTTTTTCACTAACAAACTTTGAACATTTTCCTATGGCAAAGAGTTTCTTTAAAAACATGGTATCATATCACAGAAATACAATGTAACTTGTTTATCTGTTTTCCTGACTTGAATAGGTAGGTTGTTTCTACTTTTTTGCTGTACTGAATATCCCTTCTTCATGGACAGTAGCCCGTGCTTAATTGTACACTCTTCTAAGCTCTTCATATATTAATCTTCATTAATCCTCATTTAATCCTCAAAGTAACACAGGGGAGTAGACATATTATTCATATCCCTAGTTTACAGGTGAGGAAAAGCAACTTACACAAGTAATTTTTAATAGGAAATGGTAGAGCCAAGCAAATCTTTATCTACTTTGGGAAAACTGGGTCAAAAAATATAAAGATTAAGGAGATAATTATATAAACATATTTATATATTATTATATATTACATTATTTAGTACATATTATATACTATTATATATTACTTAGTAGGTATATATTATTTAGTAGATATATGTTAGGAAATTGTTTTAGAAAAATGGTGTGGCTCTTCCTTCATTCTCACGAAGATTCTGATGTTCAGATGGGAACTGAGTTTATAGCCTAGTCAGCAAGTATCTACATGGCTATTTTCTGAAGGGTTTTGATATAAGAGTGACAGATTTACAGGGAAGGTACCTCTGGGCAGCAGCTTCTCCAGCACCTTTATACAGAGAGACTAAGATCACTGTGAAAATGTAGTTCTGGGTTCTAGAGCTGCATTGCTTCATATATTTAGTGAATTGCCTATAAAGTTTTGTTGGTGTAGGTTCTGCTTTGGTTTCTGGAGCCAGTGGATTTGATCAGGTTAAGCATCTTCCCTGCACTAGCCTCCCCTCCTTACCTAACCTAATTGCATAGCAAATGTAATGAGTTTTGAAGGGTCAGTTGCTGATTCCTTGGAAAAAATAAGACTTGGAGATCTTTGGGTAATACGAACACTGAGTTCTTTCTATCCTATGTTCTTTGATATTGATTCACAATTTCCTTGGGTTGTTTGGTTATTCCCCCTTTGTAAAACACTGATTAGATAGAAAGGAGGCCTCTAGGACAGAGAGCACTAATTCTTTTTTTTTTTTTTTAAATGATTTCCTTGAGAATCCCGTCCCATACCATGTGGTCCTTTAAAACAGACTATGGTATGGTATGCCTATATCCATAAACTCCTACATCTCCATACGTAGCAGTGCTGCTGGACACGAAGGAAAAGAGTCCTGTTTGGGGATTGAGTCCATCACTGTGTAAATAACGCCTGGGAGGGAAGGCATCTCATGCTTCCATAAGGCTTATCAAACCCTTTCTAGCATGAAAGCAGGCAAAGGATTGTGAAGACATGAAATACTCAGGATATATTTTGAAAGCCAGGGCAGTAGTGGGGAGAGGTGTTGTTGAGGGTCAGCTTGTATAATTTATTTATTTTTGCTGTGTTGGGTCTGAGTTTCTGTGCGAGGGCTTTCTCTAGTTGTGGCAAGCGGGGGCCACTCTTCATCGCGGTGCGCGAGCCTCACTATCGCGGCCTCTCTTGTTGCGGAGCACAGGCTCCAGATGCGCAGGCTCAATAGTTGTGGCTCACGGGCCCAGCTGCTCCGCCGCATGGGGGATCCTCCCAGACCAGGGCTCGAACCCGTGTCCCCTGCATTAGCAGGCAGATTCTCAACCACTGCGCCACCAGGGAAGCCCAAGGGTCAGCTTGTATAAATGGTGGCCCACTGAGGTGGTGGTCCAGAGGGCCCATCCATAGGCAAGTGAAGGCCTAGGGGTGGAGGAGAGAGGGCTCCTGAGACAGTTTCTGTTTTCCTTATTATTTGGCCCAGGATGGGGACTGAGAACTTGTCTATAGCTACAAAACTAAACAAAACAAAAGAAGAATAGAGATTTTTGAATCCAGTGTGAGGATTTCGTAATCATTCCTTTTTTTCTGTTGTTGCTAATGTTTGCTTTTACATAATAACAAATCTGTTTATGTCTGCAAAGGATTAGCAGTGGACCCTGCTTCTGGAGCAAAACTCAGACAAGGATTTACTAAACCTAAAAAAAGATTAACTCCTAGAGGCCAGGTAAGAAAAAAAAAAAATTAACCTCTAATCCAGGTGTTGCCGATCATCCAATGGGCAAGACAGTTACTGAGCCTTTAAGAGAATGAATCCATAGCAGGCCAGTCAGAGAGGAATTTGGGCAGATCCTGATTTGTGTTACTAAAATGTATGTTCTTGAAATTTACTCTTTTGTTAAACATATAGTTTGAAATGACGTTCAGTTTTTGCTTCTTGGATTTAACAGGAAAGGGGAATGATTTTTCATTTTGACCTGGAAGGTTACTGCCCTATCCCTTTTTCCAAACAAGGACAGTTCCCTGAGATTGACACTGAATAGGACTGCTATGAAGTTGGAGACTTTTTGATATGTGAATTGTTAAAACAATTAAAATTTTAAGAGGCATTCTCAATGTGGAAACAACGAAGTTCTAAAGTAAATGCCTTTTCTTTCTGCTTTCAGACTGGCTCCCTAAAAGTCCTCAGCCTGGATGGCTGTGTACCCAGGAAAGCCACCTAAGGGGAAGGATGGGGAGGCATCTGTTTACATGCCCATGATTTCTCTTGAGACATCATGTAGAACAAGTAAAAACTAGCTTCAAATTTTCTTATCTACTCCCTTCAAAATTTTCCCCCCAAATCGTTAAACAACACATCAACCTGTATGATAATGCTTGATTTAAAGATTCATTTGAAGCTTTTTTTTTTAAGTGGACATTTAATAAGCTTTTAAAGAAAATGTTGCTTTGATATTAGAAACTTTTAGTGAAACAGTCTTCGGTGTACTAACACTATTGCTTTCTAGGAAAATCATTTTTTACCTAACTTTATTCTATATAATAGCTGTGAAATGTCAGCTTTGTTATTTGCTTCTAATGAACATTAAACTATAATTAGTAACCATTCCTATTTTAAATGTCCATCTGTATACCATGTATAATTGTCTCACACCAGTGTACACAGTTGATTTTGGGGGAACACTACAGTGGAAGGAACAGGTTACAGTAACCTTCCCACCCTGTGGAGAGGATGCTCTAAGTGGCCTCAGGCCATTTATTTATCATGGCCAACTTGGAAGTCAACTGTTCATTTCACCATTGGTTTATGTAGCTCTGTTGGGAGGTGGTGTCCCAACTATTTTTTTCCCTTGGTCATCTTAAGGGTTAGTAAACTCTTTTTGTAGAGTCATTTATACTTAACTCTTGCTTTTTAATCTAAGAATTTTTTATCTTTTATTAAACTCAGGGAATTTTATTTAGGAGTAAGCCATCTTTTTCTAATTAGGAGAATACCGACCTACTCCCACCTGTGGTACAGCAAACATGACATCTGAAAGTCTTACAATCTGTATTTTGGGAACTAAATGCTATGTTTTATGCTCAGGTAAATCAGGTATGTGTTCTGGAATTGACTGAAGACTCGTAAGCCACATAAAAGTATTTATGGAACCTTCTGTAAATGGAATTTGGGAAGCTTGAGCTGAGGGGAGCTGCCACTCTACCGCTCTCCGCTTGCTCTGAGAGACTGCCTTCCCTTGGAGAGGTAAGTGGATTTGTGAACTGAGACATCCCAGAGCAGTAGATTCCTACTGACGAGGTAACCTGTGTCCCTCTGTCTCATTTTCTTCCCCGCAAGTGAAACCGTAGTTTAAGGACCCACCATGTCAGTTCCACACATGCAACAGCCCGGCCCCAGGTAGCTTATCTACAATGCCTCCCACCCTTTATGGTCATCAGTATCACCTTTAAGGACTGTGAACCAGTTTCTCACATTTGGCTAATATGCTGCTTTAATGGGCGAACGAACTCAAGGTTTCCCTTTCTCTACCCACCCCCACCCTATTTCGAGGTAAAACAAGCAAAAATAAACAGTATTATGGGGGAATACTTTCTGAAGAAATCCCAATATGAAATAATTTCTAATTTGTCCTAGAAATTAATAGTAAACACGATTGTAAAACGGGATCATGGTAGCCTAGCCTAGACAAAACTTTAGTAGCTAGTATTCTGACCTTATATATCAGAAATAAATTACATAGCATTCTGGAAGGATTCAGAATGTTATACAGTAATTTTTAGAAATAAGTTCTTAGCACTGTGAATTTAATGAAGCATATAAGCTCGTACCTTAAATCATAATTATTTTACTCAAAAAAAAGAAGGGGGGGTTAGTTTCTAAAAGATGCTGACTAGAGGTCAGAATAGTAGTTTCTGTAGGGGATGTAATGGCCAGGAGGGGGCATGAGGGAGCCGGCCAAGGAACTGGAACTGTTTTCTATCTCAGTGTGGATAGTTCCGCGGTGTGGTTGTATATAAAAATTAATCGAGCCACGTGCAGAATTTGTAGAGTTTATTATACGTAAGATATATCTTCATATAGAAAGCCTCTAAACACAAAAGACAAAGGAGCTTTAAAAAAAGGTTAGGTTTTATATTTTAAAAACTCATTAGATACCAAATTCAAGAGATAGATTATAGTTACATTGTAAAACGTTATCTTTTTTGAATAAAACTAATATTGACTTAAATGATGAATTTTAAAATGCATTTACTTATTGGTGATTAAAAATACTTAAGCAGAGTAGTATTTTAAGCCAGACAGAGCAAAGGAAATTCTTGTTTAATATATATATATATATTTTTTTAATTCCAGTAATATTCTTAAATTCCTGTTAAAAATATAATCAATATTAAAGTCAGTAAAATGCCTTTTTTGACTGACGCCTGGATTATTTTACCGCTTAACCTGGTTACACAGTGATTTTTTTTTTTTTTTTCTGTCAGATGTAACTGACAATCAGTTTAGTCTTTAAGATAAATGAAGTGATAACTCACATTGTAGCATCCTGTGGAAAATATTCAAACTACATTTAAAATGCTTTTTTAAAATGGAGACATCTATTATTCCACAAGAAATTGTTTCTGTAAAACTATAGGTTGGCTATGGCAATAGTAACTAAACTACATCCAACCCTGAAGGTAGAAAAATCCCTGAAAAGAAATACACAGCCTAGTCATAATATGCAATATAAAGGTTATTTTCTTATTTTAAAAATTCTCCCATTTTGGAGAAATCCAAACCTTTCCATAGTTCCCTTACTAGGCAGTGCCACATAAAGTTATTTAGTTAACATTATTATGATCATGGCTTACGATTAAGTTCAATTTGACAAACACCTATATATAGCAGCCCTCGTATGGATGTCGGTTATGACAATGGTTGCAGTTCCATTAAAGAATACTTGCTTATTAAATTTGGTACAAAGCATGAATACTCAGGACAGATTGGCACAATACATGCAGTTCGAGAACTCTCTTCTCTCAAGCCAGTCATCACTGAATAAGCCATATTCCAGTCCTGCTTTCTAACTCTTTCCTTGTATCATAACTGATGTTTAAAATGCTTCTTAAAACATCTTCCAGAATAAGAACGGTACGCTTTAAAAACCAGTCATCTGAATGCATGGTGGAAATGAGGCAGGATAGCTGAACCAGTGCCAGCTGGGAAAACATGGGGGATGGGGGGCAGGGGGAGCTGGCCCAGGCTCATAGTGCTCATGGCGAGTGAGGGGTCTTGTTGCTGCTGCCCCAGACAGCTTAACCTGTGGGGCAGAGATTCCCCAGGCCCCAGAGTGAGACTGCTATTCCCAAAGGCATTTTGGGTAGCAGGAGGGGGCAGCTGCCAGAAGCCCAACAGAGGGGAAAGGTCCAAAGAGGCAGGTATTGTTAGGTTCACAGCGTCTGCAGGTAGCTCCTTGGGCAGGTTTACTTTACCAGCACCTCCCTTGGCCAGATCAAAACCTGGGTTGAGCTTGTGAGGTGACTGAGGCTCTTGCAGAGGCAAGTCCTCAAGCAAATTGGTATTGCAAAATCCTTTAGTATCCGCTTTGAGGGGCAGGCTTGCAAGTGGGGAGTATGAGGTAGAACTGGTGTTGTACTTGTGATTCTGGAGGGGTGGGGGAGGAGAGCTGGGGGATGCTACGGGGTGGAGCGGGGCCAGGAGCTCTGGCAGCGCTGGCACAGGCTGGGAGGTTTGCTCCGAGGGGCCGTGGGTGTGGCTGTGTACCTCAGCTGGCAGGCCGCTTGCAAGCCCGTTCTGTGCAGGAGCCCCTAAAGGGAAAGGAGGCAGTGGGGCGGCCTTCAGCTGGAACTGCGGAGAGAGGGAGTGGAAGGTGTTCAGAAGGTCTCCGGACTGCAGACTCTCTTTCATCAGCTCCTGTGAGTGTGTCTTCTTGGTGTGTCGCGTGAGGTGGTCTTTGCGCCCAAACCTCTGGGCACAGAACTGACACAGGAAGTCCTTGCAGCCTGTGTGGACCACCAGGTGGCGCCGCACGTCTTTCCGGGTGTAGAAGCATCTTTCGCAGTGGTCGCACTGGTGCTTCTTCTCCTTGGCTCCACTCGGGGGCTTCTCTTCCGCGTGGGCCTTGAGGTGGTCCAGCAGCACCTCCGTGCTCCCTAGCTCCAGGGCACAGACCCCGCAGGTGAGGTCGCCACTGCTGGCCGCGTGCAGGGCCAGGTGCCTCTTGTAGCCCAGCATGGTGTTGTACTTCTTCCCGCACTCCTCGCACCCAAAGGCCATTTTGTTGGGGTCGTGCGTCTGGAGGTGGTTTTTCAGGTGGTCTTTGCGGTTGAAAGTCTTCTCACAATGAGCGCACTGGTGGGATTTCTGGGGCGAGTGGGTAGCCATGTGCCTAGGAGCAGAAGGAAGAAGTTCACAATAGACCCAGTGGTTTAAGAGCTGGAGAAACGTAGAGAAACAAACAGTATTAAAATGTTGATAGTAGTTTTCTCTAGGTGGTGGCATATGTGTTTTAGTTTTAAAATACTTTTCTGTATTTTCCAGATTCTACACATAAACGTTATAATAAAAAAACAGGTACTACGTGATGCCGTTTTCACACGTGTAAAGAATATGCTTTGAGAACACATTTTCCTAATGTACACAAAGAGATTTCTAAACAAATACAAGTATACAAGCATTTTAAGATATATGATCATGAAGAAATATTTTTCAGGAAGGGGTTTAAATGACTATTCTATACTCTTAAAATTTCTGAATTTCCAGAAGTGATACAATTTGCCTTCTACACATAACCCCATACCCCTGCCCCCCCAGTGTTGTTATTTTTATGGTTTCCAATACAATTTCTGCTTGGTCTTTATTGAGACAAAAAGTTCAGGCCTTAGACATAAACATAAAACTAAAAAGTCTATCATCTTTAACCTCAGAGAAAGTGTCTAACTGGACCCAGAATGCCACCCCTACCACCTGTTCTCGGAGCGTCCGCCTCCTGCCTCCCATGAGACCTTTACGCTGAAGTCTTAGTTTCTGCCGTTTAATACTTTCCTATTGGCTATCATGTCACATGCGTGCAGCCCGTCTCCATTTCTTCAGGATCCCTCTTAGACACCTTCAGCTCACTTCCTAAAGGTCACTGGTAATTCCTTCGGCAAAGTTCAAAAGGACTTTTTCTAGAAGGACTAAGACAGTAGAGGGAAACATACACTGACTGCGGCAGGTTCTGTGAGACAGGTACAAACAGTGTTGAGGAACGGGGACAATGCAACAGGTATTTGGGGGATCTGAAGTGATGCTGGTCTCTCCAAGTTTCACATGCATATTTAAATACATTCCTAGGTTGTCGAAAGGATTTTTCGAGGTTGCTGGAGGGCAAATAACAAACTTGATATTTAAACAGTTTTCTTTCTATTTGGTCCAGCACTAATGTTTAGGAACCCTAAAGCTCTGTTCTGGATCTTGTCCCTCTCCCCTTTTTCCTTTGTGAAGGATTTTTATCTGATTAAATTTCATTTATCACCCCTGTGTTAGATCAGTACCCAGTTAACAACTCTGGACCTGGTATTTCCTACCCACACTTTGCTGTCCTACTGCTGTCCTACCTATGAGAAAGGCTCGGGGGGACACAACTCTTACCTGAGCAATGACACTTTTCACATTCTACCAGCTACCACCCCTCTTTTTTGACTCTTTCCTCTGCCTGGCATCCAATTCTTCCTTTAATTTCCCCCTTCACCTGCTCATGCAACAGTTCCAGTCTAGAACATGATCATCTTATGGCTGAAATTACTTCCACATTTTGTTTCCCTCCCTAACTTCTCCTCTTACCTCACAACCCAAGAAACCACCAGTTTCAGTCTGTCCTACAGTCACCAAGTACCACCGTCTTTGGGCGTCACCTGGACCACATCAATGATCTTAGAATTCCTCCGGGGTTAACTGCTTACACTGGGACTTCGTCTGCCTTGCCAAATCACCGTTCCTGCCCTTTGCTATCTCCATCTAACTGCTTTCATCCTTCGCTGTATTAAGTAAGTCCCATGTTCTCTTTTCTAGTTAAGCAAGTCAGTTAGTTTCTTCTTCAACCTCTGCTTATAAAATGGATCTTATGTTACAACTGAGGGACACAGGAAGGAATGCTGCCCTTTTTTAAAAAAAAAAAAAGCAAAACCTAAAGCATCCTGCCCTCTTGCCACTCTTCTATCCCTTTATTGGATCGCTGCTTCAGGCCAGAGAGGCAAGAAATGTCGGGGACTGCGGCAGGGAAGGCCGTCCTTGCATGAAGTACACTGCTTCCCTTTTCTGCTTCTCTTCACACCCTTAGCTGAACAAGTCGTTTCCCTTCCTCAGCACCACCACCACCTACCTCCTAAATATTGCCTAAGACATCTTCTTCAGTGCGGTTTACCACAGTAATCCCACCTAATTCCTGTCATTCCTGTAATCTGTTAGCGCCACTGTCTTTTCCAAATATTTATCTCCTATATGTGTTTTGGTCTTTATCCATGGTTATAATATCCTCACTGTGGCTTAACTGCAGCTAACACTGCTTTTGGTGTTCGGGTAAGGATAATTACTGTGTACACATAAGAAGCGGGTTGCAAAACAGGAAGCCTTTGCAACAAAATTGGTGCATACAGTAGGCACTCAACACACTTATGGCAACTAGAGATCAGCCGACGTATAGAACACATTTGAATTTTAGGCGTGTATAGGCTTATTTTAACAAATCAGCTTATTATATTACATCATCTGTAACAGTGTTATTCTTAAGAGCCATAATTTATATCTCTCTTAATTCTTTCAAGTGCCTTCCTCCAGGGGCATTCCCAGATCTAATTATAATGTGGTTCGTGTTCATACCACTCAGATGGAAACTCTCTCCTGCTAAATTCTGACTCTTACCTATGCATTTCTATGTTAGTCTGAAAGTGAAAGTTCATTTCATGAAAATTAGAGGCAAACGATGCATTTCCCTTAACCAGGTATCAAGAGGCACAGATTAGTGGCAGTTCTGTGTGTATAGCTCTGAAGGTACCATATATTCAATACATAACACACACAGCATTTATTGTCAATCAGCCTACTGTGTGACTTACTGATTTTGAGTATATATTATACGCAAATATAATATAAAAATCCTTTACAGGCAGAAAACTACATCTCATATTCATTTCCCTCAGGGAAGTGAGTACCTAATAGGCACTCAAGAAATACTGATAATTCAGACTAAATGTACTATATCTAAAAAAGGACCTATCTCCTAAAAGAGTAGTTTTTACCCTCTGTCATATCATGGATACCTTTGAAAATCTGATTAAATGCACATACTTAACATCTGTATACCCAACAGAATTCCACTTGTTAGGGTGGCTTTTAGAGCCAAGTTGAGAAACTGCTCCAAAAGCCAACGCTCGGAGAGGAACCCGCCCCCCTCCATGCTTACTCTCAGAACCTAGACAAGCTCTCCGTATTTCATACCTGGACTGTTAACAACAGATTGCAAATCAGTCTACAGGCCTCTTCCCTCTTCTCCAGATTACTACCAGAGCCATCTTTCTAACACCCCGACCAAATCATGTTTTTCAGTTCTTAGACTTACCAGAAGAAAACAAACCCTTTAGGACAGCAGACAAGGCCTGTTTTGAGCTGCTTCCTTCTCCCCTACACTTTGGGCCTCACCTCCATTCTCATCCGCCGCTACCCTCTGTGCACATGTGCTTCAAGGACAAGGCTTAGGGCTTTCCCAGAACCTCCTTCCTCACTGTCTGCCTCCCATTCATTCTTTAGATCACAGCTAAAGACTGTACCTTTCTGAGGAGCCTCCCCAGGTCTCATCAAGCAGTGGAGAACAACTTCCGCCACCTGCATAGCTCTGTCAAAGCCCTTAGATTACATTTTAATGGTGTTTGCATGACTATCTCCCCAGCCATGTGTCTTCTCATCTTTCTGTCCTTAGGCCTGGCTTATTGCAGGAACACAAGAAATATTTGTTGAAAAAGTGAACTGGACACTGCAAAGCACAACTGTCATACAAAAACTATAGTAATCACTGGAGGTACAGCCATAAAGGCTAAAATGCATCCACATTCTGCATCCCTTTTCCCCTGCAGTGTTTGGTCTGAGGGCTAGCAAAGCCTTTTAAAGGTATGTGTAAAAGTACATACCTTTTCTAAAGCCTCTCACCTCATTAATTTATATCTGGAAATGAAGGCTTTGCCACAGTCTGGCTGCAAGCACTTGTAAGGTCGCTCCCTGGAGTGGGAATAATTGTGGATAGTGAACTTCTCCAGGGTGAGGAACGTCTTGCCACATAATTGGCAGGGGTAGGTGGCCATGGGCTTTGTCTCTCACACCTTCCTTTTCAGATGCGCTGACCAAATGCTGTGCCATTTAAGTACCAATAGAAGGACGGTGCTGAGCACATCAGCAGAGCCACAGCAGCTGACCGCCAGGCCAGGGGGGAGGCAGCGTTGTGGTCCCGGACCTGGTTCTACCCAGACATGGGCCTCTCAGTTACCACTATCTCTGCTTCCTGCTTCCCACATCCCAGTTTCCACGCAGTCTCAGGTTGAGAGGAGCAAGTCTGAGGCATGGATGAGGTTCCAGAGCGTAAAGGCAATCGGCATCACTAGAGCTGGGGCACGTCCTGGACCACCAAACTGTCTGTGGAGAGAAGGGGAACAGTTTCCTTGCATTTCATCTGAAAACAATGCTGCTCCTCCCCCACCAGTTCAGCATCAACTCCCCAGAATCAACGTGTTCCTTTAAATGGCTTGAACGCAGCACAACTCTGCATCCTCCTGTGTGCTTTAAGAGGTCCTTCTGCATATAAGTCCACCTGTCTGTGCTTCTCCTGGGTGGCAGGAGTCAAGCGCACAGTGTTTTGACGGTAGATGAAGCGCACTTTCCCTTGTGATAGAGACGGCTATTTCCATAGAGTCGGTATTATCGACTTCAAACCATGATTTCGGGTCATTGCGAAGTTCAGTCTGCCAATTCAAAGAAAAAACAAAAAAACCTCCCCAGTGTGTTCAAGTGTTTTACTGGTACAGAAAAAAAAAAAAAATCATCCCTGCTTATTCAAACCATGGGCCAGTCCTCTTCACTCACTGTTGGCAGAACATAAGTTGTTTATCACACCTGTTTAAACCTCCAGGGGATGAGCCGAAATAATCTGTATACATATAAGTTAATTTGTTACCGTGAGGTTACCGTGCAGGACTCAAGTCTACGATGTAAACAAAGTGGGAATAAAGCTAGTTTAGTTCACTGATGCGGTACCTTCAGAGGGGAGACGAGAGATTCCCACAGAGACAAAGGGACAGCTCGGGCAGAGCTCAGAGCACATTTAGATGTGCAGGCACCATCCTCCAGGAAACTGTTCTACTCTTCTTTTCCCCTTTCGTTTATGGGGACATTTCCTCATTCCCCAGCCCCAGCCTGGGGGACCAGCTACCTGTTGGAAGGCCACTCCTAGGAGGTGGGCTTGCCGCCTCAATCTGCCTCAAATCCCAGTTATTAGCACCCTTCCAACCCAGGCAGATCACCCAAATCCAGGCTCTTCTTCTACCAACAGACCATCATTTGGAAGCCTTAAGAGTCCAAAGCAGCATCATGAACAACACAGTAAAGGCCTGGCTACCTAGAATCCTGTGCTATTCTAGACAGAGTTAATCCTCAGGCAATGGACATTAACCTTTCAAGTGCCAATATTTAAAAAAAAAAAAAAAAGATAGCATACTGTATGCTTACATTAAACACACTGGAGTAGCTTTTGTACCCAGGCCAGCTTTTTCTGAACTTTGTCAAGTGAGCAGGGCACTCATGGCAACCTGACCAATCCCAGCAGGTCTTCAAGGCGTCTATTCCTTGCAGTCATTCATTTATTGCCAACTCCTTTAGAGCTGCTCTTTACTGTTAAAAGTTAATTTTTACTTACCTTTGTAGTTACTTTCAGATCAGAAAGTTGGAGTCTAGCTAGATGGAATTTTACTAATATAATAGCTCAAGCATCTTTAAACATATCAGCACCTAGCACATGCAACATAGACAAACACATTCCTTTTTTAAGAGGCAAAAAGTGCAGGAAACTTCTTGTGTTCCTCATCAGTTAGCTCGGGTGTTTTTAGTGTCTGGTCAGAGTTCACAAGGAGCCAGCACCAGGCAGACACCCCTCACCATCCTGCCCCACCTGCTTGGAACCTTCAGAGCTGACGTGTGCACTTTGACCTGAAGCTTCAAGCACTGATCCAAAGCCGGGGACACCGGCGTTCTCAGCTAGCATCTTGGCACCAAACCTCCCTTCTGATGGCGACACACACAAATGTGTGTGTTATTCCTCTGTGACCAAATGTGACTTGAACTGAGCCCCTGTCCCAGCTCTGTCCAAACCCCTCTCCCCCAGCTCCTTGCTCCTGCAGCGTCTGCCAGCTCACCTCGCTGCCCGGCCTCGAGGCATCTCTACCACCCTGGCCACAAAGTAATTCCTTCCAGGAATTCTACCCTGTGTGGCCGAGTTTTTGCTGCCAGGACTCATGGTGTGTCCTACTTCTCATCCAGCCTAAGTCTGGCTATAATACTGGCCCAGCTATAAAGGCATAGAATTTATCATCATCATTAAATATACTCATTCACTGGAAACTGCTGTTTTTTTTCCAGGTCTATTTTAAGAGATTAAAATGTACACACAATATGAAGTTTGAAATTCATTTTTTTCTTGTTCTCTTTATAGCTGAACTCAGAATAGCGCTAGTCACTCAGAAGGAGCTGGTCTGGCTTCTCACCTACACCGATCCCCTGCATGTATGCTTTAAACGCATTCTCCCCAGCTGCTGCTTTATGAGAGATGACCAGTGTCCAACAGAACTTTCTCTGACGGAAATGGATGGCTATCAAAATGTGATACCGAGAAACAAAATTTTCTTATTTAAGTAGCCACAGGAGGCTAGTGGCTGCTGTACTGGAAGACACAGGCACTCTCAGTTTCACTGTCAAAAGAGACAAAGGCAAGGCTACCCTTTCCTTCAGGCACAGCTATGCCGCTCATTTGCCCTCAGGCGTTTCCCTGAAGCACAAAAGGTATTTATGTAGATCCAGTCGTTTGTTTTATGAATACAGTAGAAAGATTCCCTACTTCAAATTCCAGCTCACCCCTTTGTTAGCTGTCCTGAGTTTCAGTTTGTGTTATCTATCTGATGCATGTAAATGAGCTGGTAGGGACAACCAACTGAAACAAGATGGATCTGAAAGTACCCTGTAATCTAAAAACACCACACAAATACACGGTAGCATTTATAAACACTGGGATTAAAAGCAGAAACCATCAGCTGCAAACTGGCACATGGTTCTAACCACTGAGCTATGGATATAACAGAAAAGAGACACACGTTCTCTCCTATGTATGCTTCATAGTGGGAGGACCCAGTAGCCTGGATAATACACATGCTCAACACACACAGGACATACGAGGTTGCAAGTAAAAACTGGCCCGAGCTCATTGTTTCTCAACAGATACCAACTTTGATTGCTCACCAACGCACCAAGCATACAAAGGAAAAATGAGATTTATTCAAGAAAAAAGTACCTGCCTTTAGCACTGAATGAAGTTTTCCCAGATGCACTTTCCAGCCACTTCCCTAGATTCAGAAGTCCAACAAGCTGTAGACCTCATTACCTTTCCCTCTCGGGCCTTCAAAGACGGTGGGTATATAATCAAGGCGTTTTAGACATGGCCATACTGTATTTAAATATGAGACATTTCCTCCAACTCTTTCCCCATTAAACTTGCAAAGAACAACAACAAAACATTAAGTCACTTAAGCATTTTTGTACTTATTAAACTTATTGCATTAATGCCTTTGCCAAGACTGTTGTCTTTCTGAGTTTTGGTCTCTGTGTTAAATACACCTAGTCCAACCCTAAGTGCAAAGTTGGTCCTCAGATGTTGAACTGAATGAATTTATAATAGTAAACATTCCTCAGTTTCTTCAGGAAGGCTTTCTTGAATGATGAACTCAAATTCACAACTAGTTATAACATTTCATTCACCATAACTCTGTATTTCATTAATATGGATCTTCAAATATAAATATTTGCACTGTTTTCATGATACAATCACAAACTATTATAAACACAGTCTTCCCAACAGATTATAAATTCATCGTGGCTGAGGATCAAAGCCCAGCTATTTTTAAAAAATAAACTGTGTGGATACTACAGCATCTCCCATCACCATGTACTTGACCAGTACTGGCTGGCTGCTGCTGATTCCAATCTTTGGTTGAAACCTGATGAGCTCTCTGGCCACCACGCCCTTCAAACAGACTTGTGATTAACTTTCTAATATTTGGCAAACCTCCAACAGTCCTAACGGAGAACTAACAAAGGGATGGTCCTGATGATAGTCCGCTCTGTAACTT
This sequence comes from Aethalodelphis obliquidens, assembly GCF_003676395.1. NCBI lineage: Eukaryota > Metazoa > Chordata > Mammalia > Artiodactyla > Delphinidae > Aethalodelphis > Aethalodelphis obliquidens. The sequence goes on along the minus strand of NW_020837947.1, from coordinate 20,628,826 downwards.
GACATGCAGATTGCATTTGAGTCTTAAATACGGTAATAGTTCAACACCTGTCACCCTGGAAAGATAGTAAGTCTTCCCCCAAAACATCTCAGGACATAATTTTCAATCCCCTTGATTCTAAAAATACTGAGTGAGTGATACAGATCTGCCAGTATGCCAAAGAAGGCTTGTGCCATCTGCTTCATTCTGTTCATGCTGATTATTTTGGGGATGAGAGAGCATCAGATTGGAATAAGAACATATATATATGGCAACAGCCAGGAAGGACTGTGTTCCCTGAGGGCTGATGGTATATGACGGCGGAGGGAGAGGTCAGGGCACAAGTGTAGTTCCAGGACGTCCCCAGTGCTGCGTAACACAATCAGCTAATGGGAGACAAATGTTTTACAACATTCTCAAAATAAACTATGACTTCTGGCTTCTATTTCCATTGTCCCCAGTGACACGATGCAAGGCCCATTTCTGAGAGGAAACTGAATTTCCATTTTTAGTCTCGCAACATGGGAACTCTTAAGTTCTTTTCTTGACTCCATTCATCACTCCTTGTGGACAAGAAGGTTCTACTCCGGACTTTTCTCTCTCCTAGTCCTGAAATCTGGGATTGCTTTCATAGATATGTATTAAGGCCAGTTTTAAAAGGGCCTCTAATAAGCTGTTTCTTCTTACACTCACAAAATATGAAAGAGCCAATCATGGAGCAGGGCAGGTGGAAATGCATTGTTTATTTGGCTCCAGGAGGCTCCTAGAGAGGGCGCTCCCCTCAATATTTGAAGGACTCTGATAGCAAGTCTCTATCATCTATGAAAAAACCATCCAGAAACATCAGCTGGAGGAAGAAGCTACTCAGAACCTCCAGGTGGTTGCTACTTCTTGTTTTTCATTATGCGCATGCATTGTAAAACTTGTTAGGTGTTGTATCTGAGCAAGCATGGTGTTAGAAGAGTTGGGGCTCATTATATGTCTCATCAGCGAAAGAGGAGCTCTTGGGGCTGGATTAGTAACCTGGTTGAGGATTACAGATGTGAAGCTTGACGAGTACCCTACCAGATGGCTGTGGCTGGGTTTTCAACCTTAACTGAGAACAGGGGTTCGTAAGTGGGGCCCATGGCAGAGGTTCCAGGGCCCATGGCTGAGAATTCTCAAAAATTCTGTGCAAAATTAGGAGGCATGTGTATTAGAGTTCTTAAGAGGAGAGGGACCATAGCTTTCTTCAGATTTTCTAAGGAGCTCTAGATTTAAACAGGTTAAAGGACACTGACTTAGATGAAAAAAGGGAAAATCCCTCTTGGTGCTATCAATTCAGTTTCACTTTTCACAAAGTCACTGATATTTCCTAAGCGATGGACCATATATTTGGTGCCTCAGTCACTGCATTTTATCAGGTTAAAGTAAAAAAAAGGGGGGGGGGGGAGCGGGGGTCTATAATAATTTTCTTTGGAAATTCAAGCAATAAACAACTTCTACAAATTTCGTTTCAAACGTGGGTAATGATGATAATTAATAGATTCTATCATCTAAAACAGGGCTTCCTTTTGACTAGAGGGAAGGTTGCCCTCAAAATCATAGGGATTCATTTGTCAGCATCTTTAAAAATCTTTTATTAAAGTGTGTGTGTGTGTGTGTGTGTGTATCCTGAATAAAGTACTAAGATACTATTCATTAAAATCCGTAACACCTGAGCTGACATACCACTTGGAAGAAGGCTCTTGCCTAGGATGAACTCTCAGGCTGGATCCCCAAAGCCTGTCACCCCACTCTCTCTGCAGACCTCTCTCCCACAGTGGCCCAAAGGCAACCACAGCTGCAGATCCATCTACTTGGTATTTCCTTAACGTGCCACCTTCTCTCACGCTTCTGTGTTTTCCACACTATGCTATGCTCCTTCCTGGACTATCTCGCCACCCCTTGTCTACCTGGCCAACTCCTACTTTCCTTGTCACTCCCAGGCAGAGGAATGAGCTCCTTTTCCACCTGGTGAGATGGTGAAACGGGGAGCCCACCAAGAAAGCGACTGGAACGGTCCAGGTGAGCCTGCAGGGGCTTGGGCTAAGGTGGTCGTGGTGGAGATAAAACAGAGCACTGAAAACCACGGCTCAGTTAGCAAGGGAAGATTGGTTTGGTGAGAAACTGCTTCCACAAAGGGTTCTTCTGTGTGCCCTCCAAAACTATTTATTCAACACCGGGTAGACATCTCCACTTTAATATGTTTGAAACAATTTGCTTTCAGTGGTGGGAAGCATCGGCTGCCCGCCCCCGGTTCTGCTCTGGGGGGCGCCATGCACAGCAAGCCCCTGCCTCCCCAGCCTGCCAAGCAGTCAGGTTTGCAGCCTACTGACTCTTTTAAACTGTCACCTTGAGAGGTTTTATTGTGTTAACCCAGTGACTAAGCTCTTATTTTCTTAGAAACAAGGCTGAAGATAAGAAAGCTGAAGTGAACTGTTTACCTAATACCTAGAGAGAAAATTACACCACAGCTTTAGAACATCAAATCTATGCATTAGACTTAGAAAAAACGAAAAAGGACGGGGTGCTAACCTTCTCTTCACAAACAGTATGAGTTATATCTAGTTAAAGATGGTACACTGAATAAAAGTATGTAGCCCCAGTCTCTCCTGAAACTCTACTAAAACAATATTAATGAGATTTTTTCAAAAACACAACCTAAGATAACAGGAAAGGAGAAAACTGCAACAAACTTTTGGAAGCTGGAAAGCAGGTAAACAAGCAGTAACTGACTTAGCCGTCCTAAGAAAGTGGTATTCTAAGCCAGTAATGAAAAGCTATGAAGCAACCTGATTCACCCCGCAGAACCCATCAAGTCTCAAAGTTGGGCACTGGGTACTTCTGGAAGTGGGGATAAGAGTGGGTATAGAAACAGAGAGAGTGGTTGAAAGTCTGTCAGTGCGTTCAGCCCTCTGACCCCCTCCCGAAAGAGGGTATGAGAAGGGGGTCCTATGCTGAAACAGGGTGAATTAAGTAGAAGTTTGCATACTTCCCCTATTCGCCTATCAGAACAAAGGCGACCAGGCCTATTATACTCTCCAGGACAGGAAACTGAAAGAGTCTTCTCTGGGAAAGCTGACTAGCCCAAGAGAAAAGAGCTAACGACAAGGACAAATGGCAGTCCTGAAGGGTTTACCCATATTCCCCTACAACGAAGCCCTTGTTGACAAGCCCTATCTAAGTACACAAAGCTTCCATCAGCTTTTCTATGGCTCCACTCACGAGTCAGCAGGCCTCCAAGGATCACCAGAAATCAGAAGCAAGCAACTATTAGGAAAAACCGACACAGAACAAACAGAAAAAGGCAGCTAGGCTAATGAAGAAGAAAAAAGACTATGGAGAAAACTTCAGAAACAACTGTCATTAATATCCTAGAGAGAACAGAATATCCCCAAAGGAACCGGAGTTTTAAAAAAGAAAACAACAAACTACAACAAGGACAGTGACAAGTGCAAGACCCCAGGCGCAGGCATTTGAGTCAAACTTGCTGGGGGAGCATCTGAGAATCTGCAATTTTAATAAACTCCCCTGATGACTCTTAGGCACCTTTATGTTTGCCAATGTGGCTTCTTTTGAGGGTACTGCTATTTTTACATCTTTGTTAGTCCTAATGCTCACTAGTGATTAGCACCATGAAGCAACCTTTTATGACCCAGAGACTAATTAACAGTAGACCATCCATAGGTTAAACTGTTAAAATGTGCATCATTAGACTAAGAAACAGGAATTTAATTTTTTTAATTAAATTTTTAATTTAAATTTTTTTAATTTAATTTAATTTTTAAGTTAATAAGACAGTTTACTATCTTTGTCATATGAAAAAGGTACCTATTATCACTTTCTTATTAAACATTTGTACTAGAAGTTGTGGTCGAAACAATAAAGCAATAAAAAGACTTAAAATTGGAATGGAATAAATCTTTTGCCATTCACAGATGACTATATAGAAAACTCCAAAGAATCCACACATAGAATATGAGAATTAGAAAGTCTGACCAGGTATTTGGTTACAAAAATCAAAATACAAAATCGACTGCATTTTTAAATGCCAGCAAACAGAAATATAATTTAAAATTAATTAGCCACAAAGCAAAGATAGCTAGGAATAAATCTAACCAAAGACAAACAAGATATTTATGGAGAAACTATAAAACTATACTGAAAGACAAAAGAAAACCTAAATAAATGGAGAAATATACCATGTTCATGAATAGGGAAATACAGATAGAATTACTGTAATATTGGCAGTTCTCTTCATATTGATATACTGATTCACTGAAGTTCTAATAAAAATTCAACAAGGTTCTTTGTTGGAACTTGACAAGATCATTCTAAAATTTTACATGGAAGAGGAAAAGTCAAGAATAGCCAAGACTTTCTCCACTCAGCTGGCTCATTCTCATCATCATACAAACAGACCAAAGAAGAAAAGGCAAAAGATAACAGATAAAAACTTTTATAAAAAAAAGGTACAGGGCTTCCCTGGTGGCGCAGTGGTTGAGAGTCCGCCTGCCGATGCAGGGGACACGGGTTCATGCCCCGGTCCGGGAAGATCCCACATGCCCCGGAGCGGCTGGGCCCGTGAGCCATGGCCACTGAGCCTGCGCGTCCGGAGCCTGTGCTCCGCAACGGGAGAGGCCACAACAGTGAGAGGCCCGCGTACCGCAAAAAAAAAAAAAAAAAAAATACAGTAATTACGGCAGTATGATATAGGCACAGGATTAGACTAGTGGACCAATGGAGTAGAATGAATAGCCGAGAAACAGACCCACTTTTGTATGGAAACTTAATATACGACAGGGCTGGCACTGCAATCATTGGGGAAAGAATGGACTACTTAATAATTGGCTATCCATATGGAAAATAAGGAAACTGGATTCCTACCATACATCATATAGGAAATTAATTCCAGACAGATTACAGGCTTAATGTTTAAAACAAAACTTTACACCTTTAAAACCTTTAAACCTTTAGGCAAGAACGAAAAACTTAAAAAGTATTTCACAGAAGGGGAAACCCATGTAGCCAATAAACAAATGAAAATATGTACAGTTTTATCCAGGTTAGATCTCTTGCTCCACCATTAAAATCACTTCCCATGTACATTTTACTCTGTGGGCCTTCCCCCTTCTTGACTGGCAAAACTTCAATCCTGGTTAATTTATTTAATCCCCACCCCTATTCCCGGGCACTCCTTATGCCTCCATTCCCTGCCTCTTTTTTTTTTTTTTCCTTGTGTCATGCACTTACATCTGACACTTTTTGTTTTATTTCTTAACACCCCCCTCCCCAACTAGATTGGCAAAAATTAGAAAGTCAGGCAAAACCAAGTAATGCCCAGTGGAAGGGAAAGAGGTAGTATACAAGCCTGGAGTCAGGATGTGTACATTCTAAGATGCTCCTCCTTAAGAACTAAGATGTGATGCAATTAAATTGCTCTATAAAGACTTATGCATGAAAAAAAGTGAAAACAATCATTGAAACTCCAGATGGATAAGATATATGGTTGTCGAAGGAATAACTATCTCTTGCTTGGGAGATCAGGAGAAGTTTCACGGAGAAGCCAAAGTTTAAGCTGAGCCAGCAAGTTTACCTGGTGTTCGAGGGGGAGGTGGTCTACTGCAGGCCAAGGGAATGAATCAACACAGGGTACTAGAAAATAAGTACTTCAGTATGACTGGATATGGATGTAAACATGGGGGTACCATGGACAAACAGGCTGGAGAGAGACAGACCAAATCGTAAAGCGCCAGTGATGTACTGCTCTACTGCACTAGGAGAAGGTGGCCTTTTTGTTGTAATATTTTAGCAGGCTGACTAACATATTTAGTCAAGGGTAGCCACTAACTCTGGGTTTATGTGGAGGTAGAGTGAGGTGGGGAGAGAAGTAGAAACAGGTAGAAAGATGCCAACAAAACACTGTCTCAACAGGAGTAGGAGGCATTCCTGCTGAGTGATGGAAAAGGCATAACAAGCACAGGAATCTAAGCCTCAAAGAGCCACAGAAGACCAAGAGGAGGCAAAGTACAAGGGGCAGGGATCCCAGGACCAGTGACCAGGGGAGCCAGGCAACAGGAACCCACTACAGTAGGCGCCCCTTATCCACAGCGAATATGTTCCAAGACCCCCAGTGGATGCCTGAAACCACAGATATTACCAAACTGTACATATGCTATGTCTTTTCTTATACAGGCGTACTTAGGATAAAGTTTAATTTAGAAATTAGATTAATTAGATCAACAACAAGAACAAAATAGAACAATTATTACAAACACTGTAACAAAAGTTATATGAATGTGGTTTCTCTCTCAAAATATCTTTTTTTTCCAAAATATCTTATTGTACAAATTTAATGCCTTTTCTGCGCCTCAACTAAGCGCTTATCGCGAACCGTGGCCGTAACATTTGCGGTTTCAGGTGAGACAGCAAAACTAGCACAAATTTCTCTTTCCTTCTGCCCAATTTCACAGATAGAAGATTCCTTCTTACTGTAGATCTTAGCAACCTCGACATATGATTTTTCTCCTTATTAAGTTGATAAGTTTCATCTTTTCCCTTAAAGGAAGCACTTTACGGCGGCTCTTTGGCTCATCCAAATTGACGGCATCACCACTCTTGTGCTTATTAAGTAAAATAAGGGTTATTTGAACACATGCACTGTGATACCGACAGTGGGTCTGATAACTGAGCCAGCTACTAAGTGACCAACAGGCAGGATATGCTGGATGAAGGGATGACTCACGTCCCGAGTGGGATGGAACGGGCCGGCATGAGATTTCATCGTGCTACTCAGAATGGTGCACGATTTAAAATTTATGAATTATTTCTGGAATTTTCCATTTAATATTTTTGCACCGTGGTTAACTGAAACCATGGAAAGTGAAATCTCAGATAAGGAGGGACTACTGTAGTTAAATTAGGACTTAGAAAATGGTATAGGAAACAGGGGACAGTGACGGTGGAGAGGGAAAGAAATGTCAAGCCCCAGAAGAAAAACCTAGCAAAACACAGGAGTTCGGAGTTCAGTTTCAGAGGTATTGAATTTAATGGTGCCTAAGGGGCATTCAGGCCAGCCAGGAGACTTCCACATGGAGGAGGCCCTGAGGTCGTCTCCCAGGCTAAATAATAGCGAATAATACCCTTGCCTGCAGGAAAGTGGATACCATTCTGAATCTGACTTCTGTAAGTGACTTTATAAATTACTCTGGGCTCTGTGTATGTGGGTGGCTTCAGATCGTCAGTAAGGGCGCATGATCAGCCTTGGTCACCAGTGTCTGCGCTCCCCAAGTGGGCTGGTACAGTGGGGTGGCCTGGGCTGGGCAGGGATTTGTTTTCTTTACAGCAGGCCGCAGCTAGACTGGTCCTCCCTTAGGGGACCTACTCTGCCCTGTGGAGCCAGATGGAAGTGGGCGTGTGGTGGCATGTCCCTCTTGGAGGCTCCAAGGACAGAAGAAGCCTTCTGCCTCAATTCCCTCAGTTCCTCTTAGGTAAGGTAGTGTAGTGACAAGTCTGTGGTGATAAAAATAAGCAAAATGAGAATTAAGTTTGCATTTTAAAAAAACTTGATAAGATGTTCCAAATAATTTCTAGATGGTGAAAATACAAAACGAGACCCTAATAGCTCAAAAATCCTGTTTGGTTGCCCACTCTACGAGAAGAGGTGGGCTTTTTTTTTTTTAACAGATGGGAGCATTTTATTATTATACTGTGTTTAGCACATCGAAGATAACATGTAACTGATTTTGTCAAGACTGGCCACTCCAGGCCTACATGGAGGTGGGGAGAGAAGAAAGAGGTAGAAGCAGATAGAGATGCCCATAGAACTCTGTCTTGCCTGGGATGGGAGAAAGCACTGGAACAGGCAGAAGCCCAGGAATATGAGCCTTGATGAGCCAAAGAAGACTGAGAGAAAGCAAACTGCCGACGGCAAAAGAGGACCGCCGACCAGGAGCCAGGCTCCATCACCACAGAGGCGTCATCTGAAACCATCCTGTTATGATGCCACTCCCTCCCGCACCCACACGGAGCGGAAGCAGGGACCTTACACAGCTCGGGACTCCCCAGACAGGGCCGAAGCACCTCTACGGGACCGGCCACTCGGCATAATATCCATCAGGCAGAGAGGAGGGAAGGAAACATCTCTACAGGTTCTTAAATGCTCCCCACTCCTCCTCGCCCCACCTCATACACGGTGCTCTTAAATATTAACATTTAGGAAGAAACAGACAAAGGTCTACAAGCAAGCAAAATAGGTAAGTGCATCCGGAGAGGCAAGTGTGAGGCCCGGGACTGGTTCTCAAGCTGAGATGGGACGGAATGTGTCAGGGAGACTGTTAATGAACGCTAGGTAGCATGGCAGGGGGTGGGGTGGAGCACGGACCCGAAATCCAGACAAGAGCCTTTGGTGTGAGGAGAAGATTTCCTAGTCATTAAAGTCAGCGGCAGGGACTACTCCTTTGTGACAGCTGGAAATATATCCCCCTCCCCCCTCCCAACAAATCCTCGGCTACTCGCCTTTATGCCCTTTACGATGTGTTTCTATAGCTGACAGCGGTGATCTCTTTTCCTGGAACTCTAAGAGCAGGGCACAGAGGAACCAAAACTTACCTAATTATCGGCAGGGCCTATTGTCCTAATACGGTTACCATTCTAGGGAAAAGAAAAGCCTGATTCCTTCCCAGGAAGTGTGTGAGGGCAAAGGCTCACACTGAGAAAAGAAATAAGAAAAGCTCACTAGTCACATGGATGACGGGAAGCCAGACGCCCGAGTTAAAATCTCTTGACGGAACCTTAAAAGCTACATGAGATCGGGAAAGGATGCTCAAGACTTGGGAGGACCGTTTCATCCTTAAAAAAGCCAGCTCTCTAAATAAATAGAAAAAGGGCTGAAAGTGCAGATAACAGTATGTCAGCAGAGGGTCGCCGGGGGCTGAATTAGAGATGACTTTCTTTGTTTTTCCTCTTTGAGTATCCGTCCTGTCTAAATTTTTGTAATGACTACTTGGGCTGAGTTGAGGAGCCAAACAGGTGGACGAAAGGGAGTAGGTCCATCTCAGGCAGAGGGGAGACCATGTAAAAGCACAGAGGCATGAAGCCACACGGGGCAGCACGGATCATGTGCTCTAGTTTGGCTGGAAGGCAGGTGTGAGCAGAGGCGGGGGAGCAGGCGATGGGCCTGCAAAGAAGGCAGTGCCCTGAACACAAGGGCTCCAACGCGCCAGGCGGGGGGATCTGGGAGCCAGGGAAAGTGAGGGCGCTGTATCAACAGACTGCCGTCCACAAGAAAAAAGTTACACGTAATCACTAATCCCTCCCCCGTGAATAACTTCATTACCCTGCGGGGACAGCAGATTTAAAAGTACTGTTCTGAAACCTCTAAATGGTTCCTTTTTTTCCCACAAGGAGGGCCTGAGACCTAATCTGATTAACTGAATGGACACAGATGTAATTGGCAGTTTCAAAAAACAATTTACACTTTTTTTTTTTCCAAGCTTTTTCAATGGATGAACATCCGGAACTCACTTGACTATAAACTGTGTACACAGTTCAGAGAGAAAAGTGAAATTGCTGTGCCCACTCCAAAGCTCACACCCCTTCCTCCAGAAGCAGAGGTCTGCCCACCTCTGCGGCCACATGTGTTATTTACGGGACAAAGCTACTATCCAGCGCTTGACTTGAGAATCTTCTCTTGGCCTTTCCACGGCACATCCAATAAATTCAAAGGATGCCAAGCAAACTGTTAACCCAGACATACTTGGTTAGAAATATAAAAATATTTATCACTAGTCCTTTAAGAGGACCCCAGTTTTTCATTTTTGTCTTGGTAAGGTGACATTTTATTTCATCCTGTTTCCAGTTTAAAAGGAAATGGCACTGGAGAGACAAGGCAACTTTTCCAAGTTACTGCACTGTCTTCTCTGAAAGGGAGAAAGGAATGTCAAGGAAGGGGGCGGGGAGCTTAAAAAGAGTGGAACACCAGCAAGCAGGGCCTCCTCTCCTTTTCACCTTAAGTCTTTTCTCTCCCTCATTCACAGCTTTAGGTTCTTTGTTTGTTTAACAAACCATTACAATCATACCCAGTTCAATGGGGAGGAATGTGAACCTCTCTAAGTAGCTGTCCTCGCAATCCACATGTGTGGTCCATCCGCAGCCCATCCGCAGGGGCTTCAATGTGCCGTCCTGTGCTCCTGTCGCCCTGGAGGCCAGGCACCTTGCTTACAATAAGCCCCAATTTCCCGCTGCCGCATGCTTCCTGCTCCTTCCCAGTAGCCTATAGCGATGCCTCACGTTGTTCTTCCTTCCCGGCTTGGCTGGCGACTGCCCTGTCCATTTTGCCTGAGCTTGTCCCGCTAAGCTCCAGAGACACACAGGGCCTGGGGTGTTCACCACCCCCTACCTGTCTTCAGCCCACAGACTCACCACCCAATACTTGGCAGTCACATTCCAGGATCTTACTGGTTGTCACGCACCGTCTTCCAGTGTCAATCATACAGTGACCGGAAGATACAAGGGCAAGACACTCCCACCCCCCCACACACACCCCTAATGAGAACTGCCAGTGCCTTTCTCAGTTCCTAGTAGACATGCTGGCCACGCTGGGATGAATTTCAATTTCTAGCCAAGAAATCATGATATTATTTAGTAAGAATATTCTATTTCAAATGGAGCCAAAAGAACCTTCAGTAAAACAATATTACATTTCAGTTGAACTCATAAAGTCCTCTCATGCTACTTTGTCTACTAATGCCCATCTGACAGCCCTGTGAGATGGGCTAGAAAGGCATCTTTAACCCCATCTAACAGATGAGGAAACTGAGGCCCAGACACCTCAGTCCTTTGCCCACAGGCACTCACTAATACAAAGATACTGCAGGCAATACACTGTACTACGCAAAGCCTAATGCACAGCGTTAACTTCTAAGAGTGTTAACTCCCATTAATGTCATGACTGATGACGACGATGGTGACCAGAGGCCAAACCCGGATGTTCTGAGCTAAACCAAGCACTCTCCACTCCCACCTTGCCATCCTCCCCGGCTAAGCTGTCTACACAGCAGCGGACTTCAGCAGTAGCTTTTACCGCAGTATTTTCAAAGCCTTGGAAGCTGTAGCTGGACTCCCTAGTGCAACTGGTACGTGACCAGCATCTTCCTTAGGCTTATCAGTCAACATCTTCCACAAATGGGAGGCAACCTTTACACATCTTCTTATGTACACAAGTGAGGAGTGAAGATAGGGCAGCTTTAAAGCTTTTGAACTGATGGCGTTGTCAGCAGAAAATTCCAGAGATCTGCAGATATTACGGGGGCTGTGTGTGGGGAAGGCAGAGGATATGAGAAGTTGTTAACTGCAGGATCTGATTCCCCGAAACACAGAGGATACTAATTTGCTTTTTAAAAAGAGAAGGTCAAAAGAATTCTGTTCTAAGGTATTTCACAGTTTGAGGGGGAAATGTAGCTCTTCTCTACCAGAGGCTTTTTGAAGTGCCTTGAACCTCCTGCATGTCCTTGACCTCTTTTACTATGTGTTTACAAGCAATTACTAATAAACATGCTCAGATAGAAGTAATTTTTAAAAGCGATCATTGCTTGCGTACCTACTCGGCGACAGGAAACATCAGCTCCAAGGCAGTCAGGGAGACCTCTCAGAAGTTTGAGGCTTCAAACCTGTAAGAAGAGATCTTGCACACCTTAAGTGAACGAAGCTAGAAAAACACTCCCCCTGCCCCCCACCCCCGCTTACGTGGCAACTTGAGCTTGCTTACTTCAAGAGCACAAACACATACACAACTGCTAAGGTGTGGAGGAGATTTTCTCCTGCTTTTTAGGCATTTTAATAGACGATAGATCAAGTTCAGATGTTAAAATCCTACAGTATAATACGTCAGTAGACCCACCACCCTTAATTTTTAAATGTCTCAGATACACCATATGGCAAAAGTCTGTAACATTTAGATCATCTGATATATTTAAAAGGTGTGCTGAAGTTCATAATGTTGTAACTTAAAAGGTTTTCAACGTCTCATGTAATCTTGCCCAGGAAGATCTTTAAGTATTTATATTATATCCTTTGTCCTACTTGCAACTGGATTAGAAAAACCCTGTTGTTTTCCCCTGCTTTCTGCAAGTAGAAAAAAAAAACAACAACCATGAAATTGCTTACATAAAATATTCAAAATAGAACTCAGAGGAAATGGCATTTTTAAAAAATCAACAGTATTAGAATACCATAAAACGGGTATGCAAGTCTATGTAATAACAGAACCTAAAACAAATTATGAATTGAAAAAAATCAGCAATAAACAGTAGACATTCATTTTCAACAAAAGCCTCACATAAAAAGCTTCATATCTTCATATAGATTTATCAACCGTGCAGGGTGAAAAGGTGAAGTCTCCAATTTGCATATACAGTTCCATGGTTACCAAACCTGGCTATACGTTAGAATTACCAGGGCAATCTTTTAAAAATACAGATTCCTAGGCCACAGTACAAACTAACACTGACTGACAGCGTCGCTGGGGCCCTGGGAACTTATGTTTTCACCAAGTCTCCAGAAAGGTCTACAGCCAGCTTCCCACCACTGATCCCTGGTGAGCATTTGGAAACGGGTATCTCTGTTCACCAATCAATTATAAAAGTTGGCTTCTTCCAACTAAGACTATTCTAACCAGTCAATCCTCTTAGGGGGGAAGCTTTTCGGGATTCTCTTTACTGGTACAAAGGTAAATCTATTATGTAACAGCCAATTATATCTCACCTAAGCGATTTATTCACTTGGTTGCCTGTTTTCTTCTCTTAATTTGCTCAAAAAGGCTATGTCCATTTATTTTGAATAAGTTATTAAACAGGAAAATTAAGTTAAAAACAGGAAAATTAAGGCCATTTTCAGACAACTAAAGTTTTAAAATAATCCACCACAATTTAGGGGAAATACTGGAGGTGAGTAGGTTCTCTGAATCACCCATAGTATTTGTTTTAAACGTACTCCTTGCTTTGCAGATGCATAAACACTTCACAAATTATCCTCATGGTCAAGCTCTCTTCTCAAAATACTCAACCTTTATCGTGGTGGTTTAACTGGGTGGTCTCCAAAGGCCTATATTAATTTTTTTTAAGAGCTGTAAAAAACATTAAGGCAAGAGAGTGCAATTCTTCTGGATGATTCCTCCTTTGCTCCTACCCATCTCATCAATGGACAATACCAATTTATGAATTTATGAAGAGAGGCAGAGGCTCTCTTCTGCTTCACTAGAAAGGGCGCACATGACATGAAGTACGCAAACCAGGCAGTGGAGTAGCTTAGCTTCATTGTCAAAATATTCAAATTATCACTAAAAGAAAGAGATTCCTTTCTGAATTCAACAATACTCCTTGGCCTCCGAGGGCTCACACAGGAGCTTATTCTTAAGCCGTTCAATGTAAGCAGCACTAGTGAAAGCGGAGAACTCTGGCAGGGAGGAGATCAAGTCCCTCGGCCTTTCCCACCTGCCATCTCAGCCCCAGTTTAATGCTTAAATAGTTAACAATGCAACAGAGAACCTGAAAGCATGCGTGGCCCCAGGGGAAAAATCATGCGCAGTGTACAACAGTTTAATAAAGCAGCGCAGAGGCAGCTAGGAAGAATAACACGTCTGCATGTGACGGGATGCTACTTGCAGACAATGGTTTTTCAGGTCAGAATTTGGATTTCAGAAATCACAGAGAAAAGGTTTCAATATGTCAATTCTATTATTTTTTTTGTAAAGAATACGTTTTTTTTTTAAATGACCCAATAACATTAAACATTTCTAGATATACTTGTTTCTGAGCTTCAGAGTAGGAAGAAAAATCACATTTTTCTAGGAACGAGGATTGGTGCACGGTAAACAGATCAGTTAGAGGGAATTGTCTTAAATAAAGGGGAGATATTTAGGGGGAAGTGATTTGTTTATTCAGTGATGACAAAAACTAAAGTTTCCTGAATCTAGAGCGTTACGATTTCTAGAACGCATTTCTGCTGTCACAATCTGTTTTTCTAAGCATTAGCTTCTGAGCCGCTTTGAGAAACGCGTCTTTTTCTCTGTTAATGAACTGGTTTAGCTGCCTGCTGAGCGCTCACTGAAACCCGAATTGAACAAAGGGATTTCCCTCCAGTTTCAGCTCATTCACTTGGAGCTACTCCTGATTTTGCTTAAGTAAATTCTTCAAACTGACTTTTTTATTTCAAATGATTTGAGTGGGAAAGAACTGGGCGAGCCTGGACACAGGGAGGCCTGCCTCGGCTTCCAGCGAAAGACTCCTCTGGGTTGAGGATGTGCAGGGCCTGTTTTCGAAAAGCCTCCCAGATAAGTTTTTTATTTTCTAAGGACTGTAATTCCAGACGGAAAGGAGCCCACCCGATTTGGCAGATCACAGGCAGCTAAGTCTTACTTCGGGGAGCTGGATCACCGCGACTGAGATTATACCTCTGAAGTGGAGACCGTAAACAGGACATTCATTATTCATTTCACAGCAATGGAGTCGTTTTGAAGACGACAGGAGCATGTTGTGAAAGGGTTGCTCAGAGTTTGAACAGATCTGTGAGCCTGGCACCTGGCCCTCTACCTTCTCTCACACAATCCCTGGGGGACTTCAGTCACCACCCAGGGTTTCAACTACTCCTTGGGGTCACAGACCTCCCAAATCTCTATCTTCAATCCTGAACTTCTTTCATATTTCAGGCGAATCCATCTACCTTCCTCCTGCACCTCTCAGCTTAGATATCGTCAGTGCCCCTGAAGGTCACCTACCCTAGAGAAGGGGCTCCGCACGGCTAACCCGCCAGGCCTGCTCCTCCGCCACCAGCGATTTTAGCCACTGGCACCACTATGGGATAAGAGTTAACGTCTGTTGGATGCTCACCAGGTCATGGCCGTTGTTTTAATCACTTTACTTAATGCTCCAAACAACCAACCGTATGCGGAGGAAGCATTAACCTCATCTTACTTATGGGGAAACTGAGGCTTAGGAGTGACGCCAGTTTGCCCACGGTCACACAGTCAGCAAGCAGCTGGGCCGGGCTCTGCATCCAGAGTGTGGGATTTGAGAGTCCACATTATTAATAGTCAGTCTCTTCACCGTGTTGCTTCCCAGCTGCTCCAAAGTTAGAAACTCTGGAGGCATACGAGATTTTACTCACTGACTAAGCTATACAGATTCTTCGAGCTTATTGTCTCTCAAATCTGTTTCCTTCTCTTCATTTCCATAGTTACCAGTGTTTGGGTGATGTTTTGCCTTCATTACAGCCTCCAAATCAGTGCAGCAGGACAACTCTGGAATGTTACTTCGTTTGTCCTCCCAACATCCTTTCTAGCTCATTTAAAACAGGTGCAGCTTTGTAATTCCTTGTATTTTAGCCCAGATGACGGCAGAAGCAGTCTGTCTTTCTTAACATCTAAACCCAGTGAGGAGACTCTGCCCAATTTCAGGGTCGAGAGAAGGAGAGAGCGGTAAGAGGGAGAGAAAAAGACACTGTCCCCTCCACCCCCAGCTCCCGGGGCTGGAAAGGAAAAGGGGCCCTGGCACAGCTCTGTCCCCAAGGCAGGGCAGAACCCTCTAGAGGACAGCTGTGGGTGTGCTCAGGGAGGCCAGGCCTGGGGCAAGAGTGGCAGGGCTTCAAGAGACCACTACCCCACTGTCATATACCAAAGACCAGTCCTCACCTACCGGGTGCCAGGGAAGTCTCCAGATTCTAGGACACACACTCCACGGGGGAAAGGGAGACACCTAAAAATGACTGCAATGAAATTTCTCTCTAGGTTGACGGCATGGGGAATACAAAAGTGAGTACTTCCTGCATACTTGACACCGTGGAATGAGATTCAGACCTGTGAGGGGCGCCTGAGTAAGGTGCAAAGAATCACAGACTTGTGTGCATCTGTGCTATAGACTAGCTTCAACTGCCACAATGGGAGCCAGATTATTTTTCAAAAAATGCCACCACCCCTCCTCTTGTAGAGAGGAGTGTGGATTCTGCAAAGGTGCTGGGGACCTGGCAGCTGTCCTGTGCTTTAGTCCCGGGGGGCAGGTAGAGAAGGAAGGAAGGAAGGAAACAAGTACAGATGTCGAGAGTTTACTCACAAGATTAACGCCTCTGATTCCTATGCAAATACCTAGAAAGGGAGAGACAGAGAAAGTTTAAGGCCTTTATCTTAAACTCTGAATTGCTTAAAAACCAAAGGAAAAAACAGAAGTCTACTAGGAAGAGAAAAGAGAGGCCAGTGCTGCTAGAATCTTGAGGCCCAGGACACCGCCGCTTCTGAGCCTGGACGAGCCTCCCAGACCAGCTGCCCGGACAGAGTTTCCATCAGTTTGGAAACCAACTGTTTCCAACAGTTCTGGAAACTGTTGGTTTCCAGAAGATGGAAATAAGAGTGTGCTGGAAACTGGGGTGGTGTCAGGGAGGAGAAACGATATAAATGTGACAAATTTGTTGATTCAGAGACGTTGCAGTAACGGCAGGTCCTTGTGACCCCAAATGTCTACAGGGATTTGGACTCTGGGGTCAGTCATGTCCTCAAAACAAATTCCATTTAAATTCTGTGGCTGAATATCTGAGACTTCGGATGAGGCTTATGAAGGCCCTGATGAAAGCCAGAGAGGATTCTAGATAAGCCAAGATGTATCAGCCAGTATGCCGAGATTAGAACTTTTGGAACAGGGAGTTCTGGTTGGAAGCATTTCAGACATACAAGAATCAGCAAATAGGGGACCCCAGTTTCCTGCTGCACTAGCACCCACTAAGTCTGCGCATCCACAGGGAAGACAGACCCGGGAGAGGAGGAGATATCTGGGGAGCAAGTGCCCCATCACAGAGGCAGGGCGGGCCAAGACAGTGCCCCCCTCTCTGCTTCGGTTATTAGGAAAATGAGCATTTGGTATTAAACGGTGCCCAAGAAGAAAACCCCCAGACAGGGAACTTGGAAGTTAGGGTGCGTTGAGCAAGCAGACAGAGGCTCGGAAAACCAGAGTGCAGGGCCGCTCTCCTCTCCTAAGGGTCTGGCCTCTGCTGACACTTGCTTCCCTTCTCACACCAGATGGGGGAGCCCAGATGGAAGAGAGGAGGGGGCAGTCAATGAGCACTCACAGGGCTCAGCCCCAACCCTCACCATCCGACAGGGGCAACCACGTGCCGGAGGCTACCTTCCTACCTGTGGTGCCCCAAAACTTAGTGGCGGTGGAGGGTGTGCTGGACGATGGGGACCGGCCCACCCTACTGGCCAAGAACTCAATTTTCACGTGGCTTCCTTCAAACTACTACTAGCCTGGCAAGTAAAGAGCTTATCAGTAAAGGGACATTTCTACGCACTGGACACCGAGATCCCTACTGGTTCCTCAGCCTCTCTGTTCTCAGACTGGCTCCCCTTCATCCCTTCATTCTAACAATGCCGCTGTCAGAGTGATTCTTCTAACATGCAAATATGCTCCCGTCACTTGGCTGTTTGGAATTCTTCAATGGTCCCATTAATTTCCGTCAGTTGCAACCAAGAGTCCTGACTGATCCACTGCAAGTTTTTAATCAGAAGAGCGATATGCTAAGGGCTCGCGTTATAGAAAGAGACCTCAGACAGCAGGCAGACAGATAATGCTCCTGCATTTATCCATTCTATACATTAAAATCAGTAATTCCATAGGAAAAAACACAGAAAACAATTTTTTAAAGCTGTGCACAAAAAAGACTAACAGCAATAACTGAACACTGAAGTTTCTCTGTAAAGCTGAGTGTTGACAGGGAGCTCTAAATCTCCCCTGAATCGGAACTAGCAAATGGGAACCATTTTAGGGAAACAACAAAAAATGATGATCACCCTACTGTGGTTCTAATTTGCACGTTGACTGTGTGTGTGTGTGCGTCTGTTTTATGAATCACTTTTAATTCCTGTGCTCAAACAAAAAGGGAAGAATTACCTTGGTAAATGCCACATAATGGATCAATTAAGTTACTCCCCAAATAAAGTACACTTTGTCATAGTATAAACACGCATAACTCCTAACACTATTTTAAACACATTGATAGAGATATGTGCTTTATTTATTAATTGTACCCACAATAGTTAACACCCTCCTATATGATGACCCCCCCAATGCCCTTCATCCCCAACGGCCTTCACTTTAACTTTTTGTTTGTTCAGGGAGTCAAGGAAGTTAAAAAAAAAAAAAAAAAAAAAAAAAAAATTAATGCTATTTCTTGGATAGTAACTTTCCTTACCTCAAAGTGGTATGATAATGTGTTTTACTCTCCCTTATTCTTTTACTAGAAGCATACTCTACTTAATACTAGGTTGTGTTCCTACAGTTAGTTAAAAAACGTTAACCAAATGATACTATTCTGCTGGAGGAAGTCCAAGAAAGATGGGCTGGTGGAGTGCAAAGAGCAGCGGCTTTGGAGTCACATGGCTCTAGGTCGGAACACTGCTCTGCTACTTGCCAGGTAGGTAACCTTAAGCAAGTTCCCTAACTTCTCTTCATGCTTACATCTCTCTACCTGGCAGAGCTGTTGTAAGATTATGCATTACGTATGTCCATACGGGGGCACAATGACTGGGGCAGAGTCTGAAGTTTATGTACAAGGTAGATGTGGCCTGTTTAGTAAGTATCAAGAATGATTTTATACACTGGGTAAGTTCACAACTAGGAAATATTCATAACCTGTTTCAGAATACAATACATATAACAGAAAGTATGAATTATTGGTTCACTTCAATAATCTTTCTTTAATTTGGATCATGACACAATTCCATTCTCTAACACATACTTGTAAAAGAAGTTTCTAATTATTTCCTGCCTGCTTCAAAACTTTGTATGTCATGTATTTGAAAGATTTTTAAATTCTTAAGCAGTATAATATTATTAGCTGTGCTTTTAATGGCAATGTCACATTTAACTAGAGGAAACAATTACAAATAGGCCTGGCATGAATTGGTCTTACAGGTATCATGAAGTCACCCAAATGATATACAGAAGTGATTCTGGCACATTTGGATGTTGCTAGAATCTTTCTTTTGAATGTATGAGTGGGGAAGTGGATTAATTTCAATTAGAACCATTTGGAGAACAGGAATTTAAACACACACATCTAATATTTCACTTTGGCCCTTCACCTGGAGCAGCTGTGGACAGCCTTTCTAGAAGTCAGTCCAAGAGCAAAATAAATTTGGAAGTGGTTCATCTAGTTTAGGAGAAAAAAAAAAAAACCAAAAAAACTCAAGTGTACAATGGGATATAAGAAAACTTACAAAGAAGACTGGAATAAAAAAATACGGCATATTGCAGTCAAGGACATTTTGCAAAAAACTATGTGGAGAGAGGCCAAAAGTTATGGTTAAGCAACACTGGTAGCACTAAAGCTGCAAAGTAGGGGGAGGGTTCCTTTGGGGTGAAGACGGCAATGGGCTTAAACAGAGAACGAATACACGTCACAGGAGAAGAACAACCCAAATGCTGGATATGAAATTTAATGACTAGGTGTCACTATTTTGAAACAGGCGTTTAAAACAAATCATCATCTCTATATGTATGATGGAGAAAAATAAAAATCAAAACTTCTGATAAATATTGGGGATCCTGTCGACCACGAGTTCCCTCAAATTTAGGGGCAAATTTAGGTTACCTCCACTGGATTTAGAGGCATACTTATTTCATAATTTTAGGAAATTTGGACAGAATATATGCAAATTGAGAATCACCTCACATTATGACTTTAGGAGCATGATTTAGAGACTGAATTGTCATGGATGCAACATACTAAATACGATTCTAAATGGAGTCTCATACCCCCAATTTTCCCCTAGCATTAATTTGTTTTTCTTTGAAAACGTCTTTTTAAGTGTCAGGGAGGGAGATCACAAGTTTCTAGGAAACAAGTCATGATAAATAAAAGGCATCTGTATAGTGCCCCTTATTTCTAAAGTTATAGGAGTATCAATGACAGTTCTTAGCATGTTCTCTTGATTTTTCTAAAGAGGAAAAAATAGGCTTTCATATTCCCCAGCCGTAATTTTTCCCTCAAGGTCTGCAGTTCCTCAAATGAAAATTCTCGGAGAGCAAGTGTTTTCTGGAACATAACCCCCTCTACCGTGGAGAGCGGGAAGCTTTGGCGTGTGCTCTAACGTAGGAGAATGAGAACACAGACTCACAGCTGGCCACAGAGAGCAGCCTGGGCAGAAGTCAGAGGGTGTAGCGGAGACACACTTACCTTTCTAAGTTTGAGGTACAGAGGAGTTTCAGATGTGACATGAAACATCAGATGTGAGAGCAATCCTAGAAGAGGAAAAAAATGTCAAAAGGTTAAAGAAAAAAAAAAAGGCATTGAGAAAAACCACACCGATACTGCGTTAGGAGACATTTATATACAGAATGTGAGTTCAGGAATGCCAGGATCAAAAACTTCTTTCCGTCAATATGCCATCGTGTTATATTCCAACCTTCCAGAGACACACCTCTAAGTTCTTACAGGATTTTTAGTTTGAGAGAGACAATGTGGTGACGTGGTGACGAGCTGGGGCCATGGTGTCAGAATGCCTACATTCAGATCCAGGTGTCACCTGGAGCCACTCAGAAACCTCACACCACTTGCTGAACAGCTCTCTGCCTCAGCTTCTCGCCTGTAAAATGGAGATGATAACCATACCTATAGCCTAAAAGCCTTTTGAGGATTAAATGAGTTAACGTGAGTGAAGTGCTGAACACGGCACCTGGGAAGCAAGGTGTACTCCTGTATTTGCAATTCTTTTCCAGAGACCCCAATTCACGTGAAAATTTCTCAGAGCCTCAGGAAGAAATCAGATGATAATCAGAACCTTTTGTAAAAGGGTCAACTAAGAACGTTATCCTTTAGGAAAAGGAAGCAGGTACCCAAGCAGGGCTGAGGGTGCACTGGGGAAGAGAGGGAAAAAGATGACAAAGAGCAAGGAAAGACCATTAAAAGGCCCAAACCAAACAAACAGGCAAACAAAAACCAAACCAAACAAACAAACAAAAAAACCCAAAACCAAAAGGAACCTTTGCTTAACTGCAATTTATTTTTTCAAAGACAAGCTTATTACTCAGAGGAGAGGCCTGAAGGGCAGAACTTGTTGACGGTAAGCATACCCGTCTTTCTTGTAATTCAACCTAACCCATAAGGAGGATGTTTCCCTTTCAATGACTAGATCAGCCTGTATTAGGGCCGCTTCATTTGGATGGATGGGAAGCTGTCTAAGAGGGAAGTATCTTTCTGCTAGGAAGTTTGTCTATGGAGATAAACACACACATAAATACAAAGATCTAATATATGTTGATCCCCAAACGTATTTTGAGGGTCTGACTCTTAAATTACTTGAAATTCTTCTTGTATACGACAACAGTCTTCAGGCCCGAGAAAAGGACTCTTTTATGGAGGATCATGTAGTTGACGTTATCTGGTTCTATAAACACAGCAAGAACACAACTTTTAACTACAGTCACTCCCTGGGGCCTGTATGTAGTTCTATCAATGTAGACAAGATATGCCTCACCGCTTTTAAGCTGAAACATCAAACGGAAAAGTGTCGTTTGATTTCCTCCTTCTCCTTCCACCCTCTACCCCTCCCGACTTTGGTATGATGTCACACGAAATTACTTCCAGAAACTGGGAGGATTGAGCAGCCGAGTTATAAAACCTAAGCAAGAGGCTTACAGCTTTCTTATCTACAACTTAATACTTACAGGGGCGAGAGTCTATCAATGATCAAGGCCATGGTAATTTTCCTGTTTTGTAAGAAATCTAAAATCTCAGCAGAGTCACAACCTGCCGAATCGACCCCATTTGTATGACCCATACAAGCACCTATCCCTCTACAAGACTGGCTACCACGACTCGTAAATTTGGAAACCTGTATTTTAAACTTCATCCCTACTTTTAATCAAGACAGAAAACCAAACAGATTGCTTTTAACGTAATCTTTGTGGTAAAAACAAAAATAACATGGAGAATAAAACATTAGCCAGTTTCTGTACCTGGGTGCTTACTTACCTCTCCCCTGCCCTCACCTTTTCTAAAGTTTTCCATTATGATTTTAAGATGTTATTTTTCCCAAAGAATGTTGACAACTATTTCCCACTTAAAGCTCTGGTTTAAAAAGAAATCGGGTTTAACGTGAGAATAACTCAGAAATTGGGCTTGTCCCAGGGTCCTGTGAAATCACAGGAGTTAGTACTCTAGAATCAACATTTCCCCTACACACTTTTCACTTAGAAGTAAAGGTGCTTGCTTCCTTTGACAAGAGGTTCATAACATACAGTGGTGGTGAAGCTGGTTAAAGAAACTGTCAAAGGTTTTGTTTTGCATTATTTCACATTACATCATAGAATTAAAACTTGAAAATGGAAGTCTATCCATCTCAATCACTAAAGCTGGTCAGGTGAAAGTCTACAAAACTCTAAATTAAAAGTTTTTTCATCTTCTTACTGAAAATACCTAAACACTGTGCTGAGACTTATTTTTTTAAACGAATATTAAAAGAAGAGAGCTTGGATTTGAAAAGGACAATGCCATACACTTTCTATGCCTCCTGTTCAGAGGCTGACGACTGCCCATTGCCACATTGAAAAACTGTTTAATAATCCTCCATAAAGGAGAGATTTTAAAAAGCTATGGCACCAATCAGGTAACAATAGATCAATCAGGTTTCCCTAAATGTAGTATTTGCAGTTGAAGCCTGGATAAGTAATTACATTCAAAGTAATGTACAGGGAGCTATCAATCCCCATTCATTCAGCACACATTCACTGAGCCAAGAGCTTTGCTGGGTTTGGAGATATAAAAATGAATACGACACAGCTGCTTTACTTCCAGCTAAAAGAATATACCTAAACAAAGAGCTACAGGGCAATGTGTTAAGTGTTATAATAGAGGTGTGCACAAAGGGCTGAGGGCCAAAGGAAAAAGCAATAAATTCTTTCTGGGAAATCAAGCAAGTGAGGGGAGAGATAAAAGAAGGTATGGTGATGTTTCCTTGTGATAAACTCGACTTTTTCTTTACTGTGTTGTCAAACGTAAGACAGTAATTTTAGGATTTGTGAACCGTTCTCATCGCAAGTGCTAAATTGGTCTACAAGCCAGTTTCATTTATGTTTGACACTGACTTCCAGTTATAATATCCCAAGAATAAACATTTCAAAACTAAACGTGATTTGTAGTATTTCCACCCAACACACACAATCCAGAACAGCACAAACACCTACGTGAATGAAACAGATACAAAGTTCAGAGATGTTTTGAAACATAAATGAATGAAAGACACATTCTAGAGACGTAGTGATATCATATTAACAATGCCTAAAATAAGTATCAATTTTTTTCTCTTCTTCTTAAAGCAAAAATAAAAGAATCACCTGATTATATCATGGTTAATATTTGTCTTTCTCTACTTCTGTGTTTAAAAAAAATAAGGAGGGTATTGAATCAACTTCTACTTAACATCATTTATTATGCATATCATATTCCTACTTATAACACAGTTGTGACAGAACCTCCATTGTCCATTACACACTAGCCCCAAACTTGAGTAATTCTAATGTAAGCATGAGAAACCACGTCTCCTTTGGGGTGAATTTCCAAATTCCTCTGTGTTAAACTGAGGTCTCATTTTCCCTGTGCCTGGTTTTCACAAGAAGGTCCATTCCACCCCATGTGCTCCTTTTCAGCTGTCAATAAACAGAGGCAGTGAATTCCCCCACGGCTTCACAAAGCTAGTTAGGCAGAGCCATTCATTCCTTCAGGAAAACAGGGCATTGATTTCAGTGAGTTCCCAGGGAGCAGCTGCAACAAAGAGATCAAAGGCCCACCTCTCTTTCCCTCCACTGCTTTCATTAGGCCAGGCCCAGACAAACAGCGACAGGTTTCCTCGAGACAAGGAGAGGGCCGGCAGACCACCTCATGGTTCAATTCAAATTCATCCGTTTCCTACATTCCAGTGACAGTCCAGAATGCTAACCATGACAGACCAGCACAATCACCCGGCATAATATACTGCTCGCTAGTTCATCCAAGGTCAGAGGGAGAAAACAAGCGCTGAGGGAAGTCCTCCGCTTCTAGGGCCTGCTGAGCCACGACGCCCCCCGACATTCCATAAATAAACTAGGCCCGCTCACTCTCCCTTTCTTTCTCCAGCCTGCAATCCCACAAGCGATGGTCTCACTTAATCTGCAATTTCTTTCGTGTCACCATACCTACACCACTGGGACACTCTATTCTCAACCTAATGGTTCTGCTGATGATAGGAGGTCTGCTACACGCACTGCCCTTCTTGGTTCACACCCAGTAAACTACTACCGTATGATGAACTGAGAGCTGTAACTCCTGGGGCTTCCCTCAGGCCTCATCTCCAGAGAAGGCCACGCGACCTAAAGAGAGACTCCGTTTGCATAAATTCTGTTTGCAAAACACAAACACGAACAGAGATAGAACAGTTAGCTTTTTGATGTGAGCTAGGTAATCACCGAAACTGGTAATCCAAGCTCTTAAATGACAGTCTGTGGGTGAATGAGGGAGGTGTGTGTGTGTGTGTGTGTGTGTGTGTGTGTGTGTGTGTGTGTGT
>NW_020837947.1:20537329-20604146 GCF_003676395.1 Aethalodelphis obliquidens | reverse complement strand
CCCTCCACACACACACACACACACACACACACACACACACACACACACACACACACACACACCTCCCTCATTCACCCACAGACTGTCATTTAAGAGCTTGGATTACCAGTTTCGGTGATTACCTAGCTCACATCAAAAAGCTAACTGTTCTATCTCTGTTCGTGTTTGTGTGTGTGTGTGTGTGTGTGTGTGTGTGTGTGTGTGTGTGTGTGTGTGTGTGTGTGTGTGTGTGTGTGTGTGTGTGTGTGTGTGTGTGTGTGTGTGTAGAGGGTTAGCGAGGGGGGAGGGGAGAACCAGAGGGACTAGGGAAGAAAGTGGATTATCCTGATTCGTTACCTACACTGAACACACAGAATTTAAAGATTTCCAAAGTCTCCACTGAATTCCGAACTGCTACTTTGACACCACGCTCACGAGAGCCCATAACAAAATGCGTTCATTTTATTGTGCTCCACTCCATTTCTGCTGCTAATCCTGAGTAAACATGGGAATAGATGGGTTAAGTTTCAAAATTCCTAAACCAAAAAGAAAATAAACAATACTGGAATGAAAGGTATGGAGAACTCACTCCATGACACACAACACGGCCTTCCCACGTGCCCATCTTAGGAGCTTCGGGACTGACCTGGGGGGTCCATTCATTGATTATTCATTTGACTGCCAAAGATGCCATTTTGTATAGGGTACTGAACAGTCCTCAAGGTAAAGACTTTCACTTTTCTCAAACTGGGACAGAAATGAACTTAGAAAATACAGAACTCCCAACTGCACAGGAAAGGTAGTGGAATTCTTGGTAGGCTCAGTGTGACAGTTATATTAGGAACCTCAAAGCTGACTCTGGCACTGATTCACTTTGGCCTCTGTGTCTCCCTACTCTTCCAAAATGGAGACAGAAACATCCGTGAAGAATTCCTTTACGAAGGATTGTGAAATAATCGTTCCTCAAAAACGATGTGCTTCATCGAAGAAAGCTGGTCTTAGGAGTATAACCTCCTTCTATGATAGATCACTCTAATTCAATAGAGCTGCTTTGGAAACTGGCTACGTTTCTATAAATCAAATCATTTTTTAAAAGCAGTCAGAGAATTTACTACTCGAAGAAAGGCTATGGCTAATGACGACATATACTCATCAATTCACTTATATACTTTTCAAAAGCATTTACAAAGCACTTAGAAACATCAATTTGATCTTCACCATAACCATCTGAGATAGGTGGCTTTATGAATTTCCATTTTTGAATGAGGAAAAAAGCCTCAAGAGAGGTAATAAATTGATTTGCCAAAGTCACAGAACAAATAAGTATATGAGTCACAACTTTAAATATTGTTTCTAAATCCCATGCTGTTTCCTTTGCCCCTAGCTACCACCTCTGCGTGTAATTATTCACTGACGTTCTCCGTAACTGTATTAAATAAGTAATAAGAATCTATTTCTAAGCCAATGCATTGTACCGCTCATTCAAGGAGGCAGTGTTTAAGAGTATGGACTCTGGTGTCAGGTTCACATTCAAATTTTAGTGTCACCTTTTAGTAGTTTTGTAAATTAAGCAATTTGACAGTATTTCCAGAACCTCGGTTTCCTCATCTGTAAAAGAGGAATAATACCTTCTTTCATAGGGCTTGCAAAGGATAGAATCAGATAACCTGTGTAAAGCACCTAGAGCAGTGTTAGCATATAAGAGATGCTCAACAATGGTAGCTATTATCATTGATGTTGAAAATCAAACCAATATAAAACTTGTTAAAAGGGGGAAAATGCTTCCTTTTCAATAAAAAGACACAAAATTTAACTTTCAGCCTCTAGATTACATGGTTCCCTCTAGCACTAAAAATTTAGCACTCAAGTCTAGGATTTTATGGGGCCAAGTAATAAACCAAGATCAAACTGTCATAAAAGATAAGCTACTATACAAAATAGAAACACTAATTGGTCTTAAAAAAAAAAACTGAGGCAAGTTCATGGTTGCTATAAAGCAGCAATGTTGTTTTTCTGTACAATCAGTTCTACTTCTTGCCGTTTAACCATTTTAAGTAGAAATGTGTTGGTGTTAGGCAGAAATTCACAGACTATTGCCACATGAAGAGAAAAATACCTAATAGGAATACTTGTTTTATGTAGCTAGTGCGTTAAAGTTTTCAAAGAATACATGTCTTACTTCATTTGACCCTCATGCTACTCACTAGGAGAACATGGATTAACTTTCTAGCACAAGAAAAGACTGCCAGTGATAAAAGGCAAACCTTACTTTTTAACTCCTTGTCTCATTTTTCATGACCCCTTATTGATAGATGATGGTATGCAGATGCTACAGTGCAGAGCGTACAAAATACTATGGGAAGACAGAGACAGGCCAGGAAGTCTCGGAGAGCCAGAAAAGGCTTTGGAAAGTAGATGGCATTTATCCAACTTTTACCTAGTACACAAGCACGTCTAGAATATTCTTGGTTGTTCTTGAGCTTCATGGGATTTTCTCTGAATTCTGAATATGTCATTCAGTGATTTAGTTGTCCTTCACTGCTTTTGCTGATCTGCAAACATCAATGGTTCCCCCTTTAAAAATTTTTTTTATCCAGTGCTTTGATATTTAAAAAGGCAGGGAATTGAGGCCACTGTTGTTTGACTCAACACCACTTAAGGCTCCTTCTAATTCTATATTTCTGTGATTTTTAAAAATTACTTCTCATTCTTACATTGCATTACCTACTATATAACACATCAGTTTAAATGTGCTTGTTTATCTATAGCCTATTAACACTGAGAAATTTTTTTTTCCTTCACTACCATTTATCTCAGAAATTAATAGTTGGGAAGAACCCTTAAGAATGTCTAAGGAAGCATGTCTCACTAAAGAAACTCAGTCCATAGCTGTGGAAGTTTGATGGTTATTTCTTTGCCATGAAGGGCTAAGAATTGCCTTTTTATAACCACCTCTAATTGTCTTCTCCAACAATATGAAACAAACATATTTTTTAACAAAAGACATTCAGATATTTGAAGGCAATTTTAACAATCCCTTACCTTGAGCCATTAATTTGAGACTGTTCTTTCCTAATACAGATTATTAGTGCTATAAATTTCCCTCTAAGTACCGCTATAGTTGCATCCTAATTATTTGGAAATATGTTTCATTTCCATTCAGTTGAAAATACTTCCCAATTACCCTTTTCATTTATGTCACATGGGTTATTTGGTAAAATTCACCAGTGTGACCATTTGGGCCTGGGTTTCTTTTTTGGAAGGTTTTTGGTGGTGGTGGTGGTGGTGGTATTGTTTGCTTGTTTTTAATATATACTATTAATTTGATGTCTTTAATAGATATAGAGCTGTTCAGGTAATCTATTTCTCCCTGAGGGAGTTTTGGTAGTTTGTATCTTTCTAGGATTTGGTCCATTTCATCTAAGTTCTCAAATTTGTGGGCAGAGATTGTAGTATTCTCTCATTAGCCCTGTAAAATCCATGAGGTCAGTAGTCGTGGCTCCTCTTTCCTTCCTGATACTGGTAATTTATGTCTTCTCTCTTTTATCCTTGGTTAGCCTCGCTATATGTTTATCATTTTATTAATCTTGTTCAAAGAAACCAGCTTTCCGTTTTGTTGGTTTTTCTTTATCATTTTCTTATTTTCAATTTTGTTGACTTCTCTAATTTTTATTATTTACTTTCTTCTGCTTGCTTTAAGTTTAATTTGCTCTTCTCTAGTTTCATAAGGTGGAAACTTCAGTTATTGATTTTAGGTTTTTTTCTAATATAAACATTAATGCTATAAATTTCCTTCCAAGCACTATTTCAGCTGCATCCCACACATTTTTATAGACTATATTTTCACTTTATTTTAAAGTATTTTTAAATATTTCATGAGACTTCTTTGATGCAGCAGGCATTATTTAGAACTGTGTTAATTTCCAAATATTTGAGAATTTTTACACTAACTTTTTGTTATTAACTTCATTTCCACTGTTGTCTGAGAATGTATTTCGTATGACTGGCATTCTTTGAAATGTAACATGTTCTGTATGGCCTAGAATGTGCCCCTGGGTTATTTAGAAGTGTGTTGTTCGGTTATAAGATACTTTTCCAGATACCTTTCTGTTCTGATTTAATCTTTGTATGATTTAAACCCTTTTAAATTAATTGTCTTGTTTTTTTTACCCAGAATATGATCTATCTTGATAAAGTTCTAGGCATGCTTGAAAAGAATGTGTATTCTGCTTTTGTTGGGTAGAGTGTTCTATAACTGTCAATTAGGTCAAGCTGGTTGATAGTGGTGTTTTAGCCTTCTATATCTTTATTGGTTTGTTATCTACTTGATGTATCCGTTCAGAGAGGGTACTGAAATCTGACTACATTTGTGGATGTGTCTATTTCTCCTTGTATATACTGAAACCCTGCTATTAGGTGCATAAACATTTAAGAGGATTTTTTTTGATGAATTTACCACTTTATCATGAAAGAACCCTCTTTCTCCCTGGCAATATTCTTTGCTCTAATTTCTACTTTGTCTGATATTAATATAGCCACTCCAGGCTTTTTTTAAAAAAACTTATTTATTTTCTTCTATTTTTTTTTGGCTGCATCGGGTCTTAGTTGTGGCATGTAGGATCTTTGTTGAGGCATAAGGGATCTTTCGCTGTGGCACGCGGGCTTCCAGGGCACATGGGCTCTGCAGTTGTGACACGCAGGGTCCACAGCACATGGACTCTCTCACTGAGGCACGTGAGCTCAGTAGTTGTGGTGCATGGGCTTAGTTGCCCCTGGCATGTGGGATCTTAGTTCCCCGAACAGGGATTGAACCCACATCCCCTGCATTGCATGGCAGGTTCTTTACCACTGGACCACCAAGGAAGTCCCCACTCCAGGCTTTTTTTTTTTTTTTTTGGCTGTGTTGGGTCTTCGTTGCTGTGCCCAGGCTTTCTCTAGTTGCAGCGAGTGGGAGCTACTCTTCATTGCAGTACATGGGCTTCTCTTTGCAGTGGCTTCTCTTGTTGT
The DNA here is from genome assembly GCF_003676395.1 of Aethalodelphis obliquidens. Classification (NCBI taxonomy): domain Eukaryota; kingdom Metazoa; phylum Chordata; class Mammalia; order Artiodactyla; family Delphinidae; genus Aethalodelphis; species Aethalodelphis obliquidens. The sequence continues at coordinate 20,599,160 of NW_020837947.1, read as the reverse complement.
GGAGCACGAGCTCTAGGTGTGCAGGCTTCAGTAGTTGCAGCACACAGGCTCTAGAGCTCAGGCTCAGTAGTAGTGGCGCACAGGATTAGTTACTCCACGGCATGTGGGATTTTCCCAGACCAGGGATCGAACCTGTGTCCCCTGCACTGGCAGGTAGATTCTTAACCACTGAGTCACCATGGAAGTCCGCAGGCTTTTTAAAAAATTAGTGCTTAAGTGTATATTATTTTCCATCCTTTAGCTTGTAATCTTTTTATCTCTCTATATATGTTGTGCACTTTTTCTGCAGGCAGCATAGAGTTAATCCTTGTTTGTTTTTTTCTTTTTGAACCTAATCTGATATTCTTTGCCTTTTAATGAGAGTATTTAGACCATTTATACTTAATGTGATTATTGATATGGTTAGGTTGAAATGTAGCACCTTGCTTTTTTTTTTGTATTTGTCCCATCTGTTCTCCATTCCCTTTTCCCTTTTTCCCTGCCTTCTTTTGAACTATTTCTTTTTCTGATTTATCTCCTTTGTCTTATGACTATTTTTTATGCTTTAGTGTTGATTTAGGGTTTATGGCTATATCCTTAACTTATTACAATATCCCTTTAAGGGATATTGTACTTCTTCACATATAGTAAAAAAAACTTTAATATTATATTTCAATTTTTCCCCTCCTGATCTTTGTGCAATTATTGTCACACCTTTTATATGTTATAAACCCCAACTCCACTATTACTATTTTGTTTAAATGCTTACCTTTTTAAAAAGCTTTAAATTTAAAAAAGCAAAACCTTATACATTTACCCAGGTGTTTACCATTTCTGGTGCTCTTTATTTCCACTTGGTATTATTTTCTTTCTTCCTGAGGACTTAGCATTTCTTGTAGTGTGGGTCTAACGGTGACTAACTCTTTAAGGTTTTGAATGTCTGAAAATGTCTTTATTTCACTACCTTTTTTGAAAAATATTTTCATTAGCTATAGATTTCTAGGTTAACAGTTTTTTCTTCCATTACTTTAAAGACATTGCTCCACTGTCTTCTGGCTTGCTTTGCTTTTGATGAAAAGTCTGCTGTCATTCTTTGTTCCTCTAAATTTATAGTTTCTTCATTCTCTACTTTAAAATCTTTCTCGTTATTACTGGTTTTAAATTATCTGATTAATGTTGTGCCTTGATGTAATTTTCTTCATTTTTTTTCTCTCTTTTTTTTTTTTTGGTAATTGCTAGCTTTTCATTGAGCTTCTGAGATTTGTGGGCTTATGGTTTTCATTAAATCTAGCAAATTTTCAGCCATTATTTAAAAAAATTTTTTTTCTGTTCCCTCCCTCCTTTGGAGACTCTAATTACACAATATTTTTGGCTGTTTAAAGTTATCCCACAGCTCACTGATGGGCTTTTTTTCCCAGGATTTTTGTGTGTTTTATTTTGTGTAATTTCTATTGCTGTGTCTTCAAGTTCATGCAATCTTTCTTTCTGCAGTGTCTAGTCCACTATTAATCCTATCCAGTGTATTTTTCATCTCAGATGTTTATGTTGTCTCTAGAAGATCAATTTGGGTCGTTTTATAGCTTTCATGTCTTTTCTTAACAAATTTATGCTTTCTCTATTGAACATACAAAACTTAGTTATACTAATGTTTTTAATAAATTCATTTAGTGAATATGTTATTAAAATCTTATTAAATTACTCAAATAAAATGTTTATTAACTTTGTTAATATCTTTGTTTATTAAATCTGTTTCATTTCTGAGTCTATTTTTATTGATTGAATTTTCTCTTACTACTGAATTTTCCTGTTTCTTTGCATATCTGGTAAATTTTGATTGAATGCTAGACATTGTGTACTTTACCTTGTTAGGTGCTGGATATTTTGTGTTTCTTTATATATTCTTGAGCTTTGTTCTGAGTTGGAGTTAAGCGACTAGAAACAATTTGACCCTTTTCTTTTCTATTTTAATTTTTTGTCCACGCCATGCGGCATGTGGGGTCTAACCCGTGCACCCTGCAATGGAACCGTGGCGTCTTAACCACTGGACTGCCAAGGAAGTCCCACAGTGCGACCCTGTAAACCAGAAGTCTGCAAATTATGGTGCACAAGCCAAATTTGGCCCAGAGTCTATTTATGTAAATAAAGTTTTATCAGAATACAGCCACCCCCATTTACATATTGTCTATGACTGCTTTAACATTACAATGGCAGAGCTAAGTAGTTGCAGCAGAGGTCATATTGCCTGTAAAGCCTAAAGTATTTTCCATCTGGCCCTTTACTAAAAAAGTGTTGTGATTCCTCTTTAATGGCTTACTTTTAAGATTTGTTTTGTTTTGTTTTTTTTGGCCGCACAGTGCAGCTTGTGGGATCTCAGTTCCCCAATCAGGGATCGAGCCCAGGTCCACAGCAATGAAAATCTGTGTCCTAGTCACTGGACCACAAGGGAATTCCCACTTTTAAGATTTTTTAGGTAGGATCAGGGCAGCCTTTAGTCTAGGGCTAATTTTGCCTCACCACTGAGGCAATACCCTTCTGAGCACTCCATCTAATGCCACTTGTATTACAAAGTTTTTCTACTCTGAATGGTGGGGATGCACACTTCCCAGCCCTACATGAGCTAACTTTCCCTTCCCAGTGGTTTTTCTCCAAGCCTTGGGTAGTTCTCTCGTAAGCACGCACTAATCAGCACTCAGCTGAAGACTCCAAGGGAACCCTCTGAAGATCTCCAGAGCTCTCTTCTCTCTGGTCCTCTGTCCTGCAAATTCTAGCTGCTTCAACCTCCCTGAATTGCCAGCTTAATCACCTCAATTCAGGGTGACTACTAAGCTGTGTCTGGGTTCCCCCTTACACTGTGGCCTTGGGCACATCATTTGTTTCCTTTATCTCAAGGTTAACTGTCTTATGCCACTTGTCACCCAATGTTTGAAAACCTTTGTTTCATACATTTTATGGGGTTTTGTTTGTTTGTTTGTTTTGCTAAGGCAGGATAATAAATCCAGTTCCTGTTACTACATCATGACTGGAAGTCATGGTAGAAGTCCCCTCAGTATGATATTCCAATTCCTTACATTTGCATTAATGTTTTATATTTTAAAATAAGTACTGACAAATCTACACTATCTCATTTCATCCTCTCCACATTGCTAAAGTGTAGAGATCACAAAAAATGCAAAAAATTTTCTGGGGTCACATTACAGAGCAGCTCATGTCTCCTAGTCATTTTCTCTTCCATAAAATATACATAATTTTTTCAAAATTTACTATATGTAATGACATAAATTATAAAAGACTGTCTTCTCTACAAAGTACACTGTAAAATAATTTATTACTAGTATCTCAAGCTTATAAAACTGAGCAATATCAGATTAAAGGATTAATAGTTACTGAATGTTGCTAATGGCCAAGTCTATCACCTCAATTAATCCTCATAAGTCTCACAACTATTATTATTTCAATTTTATAAAAGACAAACTGTGGCTAAGAAAGCCTCATTAACTTGCTTATAGTGTACTTATTGGAATCACAGCCAGAATTCAAGCCAGGCTACACTTGGTTCTAAAACTTGTGCTATCCACCATTCTGTCTGCTCTTAATTTATAGCTCTTAAAAAGCACACTTCTGGAACTAAATTCTGATAGAACACTCTAAATCTTCAGTAACAAAATGGCATTAGGAATCATTTACTAAAAATATCAGTATCTACTCATTTTTACCAAAGAACTTCTAATCAAACAAGCACTGAAAAGAAAATGAAGTATATTCTTAGAAGAAATTTCAAACCTAGTTTTTCTCCCAGTAATCCTAGAAATACATAGATGATTGAGATTTTAGTTGCTTTTTTCACTTACCTATCTCTGTGGTCACGAGGCAACAAGAGAAGGTTGTATTAGGCAAAGTCAGTAACCGCTATACAATCCATTTTCCCTATCCCACTTTCCCATCTTTGTAAACAAAACACACAAAAATTATTACTCTCGTAGAGTTCATCTTCAAGTGAAAGGGAGACAGATAAGTAAAATATATAACAGAAGGTGGTTAAAAAAATAAAATACTGGGACTTCCCTGGTGGTGCAGTGGTTAAGAATCCGCCTGCCAATGCAGGGGACACGGGTTCGAGCCCTGGTCCGAGAAGATCCCACATGCTGCGGAGCAACTAAGCCCGTGCGCCACAACTACTGACCCTGCGCTCTAGAGCCCGCGAGCCACAACTACTGAACCCACGTGCCACTATTGAAGCCTGCATGCCTAGAGCCTGTGCTCTGCAATGAGAAGCCACTGCAAGGAGAAGCCCGCGCACCACAACGAAGAGTAGCCCCTGCTCGCCGCAACTACAGAAAGCCTGCATGCAGCAACGAAGACCCAACGCAGCCAAAAAATAAATAAAAACAAATAAATTTATTTTAAAAATAATAATAAATAAATAAAGTACTGTAGTGATAGGAAGTGCTGGGAGTGTAAGGCAGGGAGAAACAGTGGTAATTTGAAATAAGGTAGTCAGGGAAGGCCTGGATACGGAGATGACAATTTTGCAAAGATTTAAAGGAGGTAAGGAAGTGAGTCATGTGGCTATTTGTGGGAACAGTAATTGCAAAACCCCAATGTAGGAACAAGAATATTGGTATGGCTAAAGCAGTGAGTGAGGGGGAGCAGTAAAAGGTTAGGTTAGATCAGAGGTAATGGGGGCCCATATCATGTAGAAGTTGATAAGCCTCTGTGAAGAGAGGCACCGGAGTCACTGGAGCAGAAAAGTAACATGATCAGACTTAAGAGTTTTAAATAATTTATCTGGCTGCCATTTGGAGAATGGGTTATAGTGGAGAAAGTGTAAAAGCAGGGAAACAAGTTAGGAGGCTATTTTAATAAAAAGATGAAGGCTTTGACCAGTATGGTAGTGGAATACATGGTGAAAAGCAGTCATCTCCTAGATATATTTAAGGCAGAGCTGACAGTATTTCCTGACAGCTGGGTGTATAGGGGATGACAGAAAGAAGAGAGGATGATGGTGCCACAGAGACTATCTGAGCAACTGGAGGAATGTAGTTGCCATTTACTGAGATGAGGAAGACTAAGGAAGAAGAAAGTTTGGTTGGAGTGGAGAGGATTAGCCATTTAATACTGTAAATGTTTTCAGTGATAGAGGGGATAATTCATTTCCCAGGTTAAAAATGTTTGTTCAAATCTATTTCAAATGTTTAGATTTCACTGAATTAAAAAAAACTACCATGAAACAGGAGATCTAAATTTTTCTTCAATATGCTACAAGAAAAAGTTACTGAACAGACATATAGCTACTCCAAATGATAAAATGAGAATAAAGCTAAATTCTCCCAATCTGCAATTCTCCCTTCATTTCATCTCATTGCCAGATTTTCACAGATAAACGAAACAGAATTTGTTATACCTCATTAGGCAAACCATTCCCATTAGTGGCTTTCTCCCAGGATGTTGTGTCCCTCTTACTATCTGCCACAAGGATGTTCTAGGTGAAGACTGTGATGTCCAACGGGATGGATGGATGTGCCACCTCAGCTCCACAGATGGCACTTTGCTCCTGCTAATCATAACCCTGATGGGAAGTCACTCCAAAGAAACAGATGGCCCCAGCCCAAGATGTGTAATTCAAACCTTCTCAAAATAACTATCACCTAATGGTATGAGAAAAAGTGAGACTATCTTTAAAATAATATAAGAACCAAATAAAAAAAAAGGTTTTGCTCTAATTCTTGTTCAGATTCCCTAGAAAAATATTCTCATGTAATTAGAAAATATACAAGGTTGGAGGTGAAGGATAAAGAAATTAAAATATCAACTTACAAAAGCCAATGATGACTATGTTGTCAATCAGGCGGGAAAAACCTAAAAACAAAAATAAAAACTATATATTAGTTTTATATAGTAGTTGTGTGTGCATTTTTAATTGTAACTTCATTGAGATAATTGCAGATTCACATGAAGTTTTAAGAGAGATTCCTCATGTCATCCTTTCATAAGTACACCCACCTCCTTCCCCACAACCTCCTTCTGTCCCTAACCCCTTGTATATCTATTTTTAACACTAAAATAACATCCATTTGTGAACAATAAGTATCTTACTCACTGTGTGTTAAGAGTCTACTGTGTAGTTGAATGTCAAATCATGAATAAGGAATTCTATTTTTCTGCATTAAAGAGTAAGTTTCAGTTTAAGGAACAAATTCTCTGAAAAGATGTTTGTTCCTCGTTACCTTAACATAGACTACTCACTTCAAAAATCAAAAGGTAAAAGGTAAGCTAAAGTAGTGACCGAACTCATAGATTTCATATTTTTAATATTTACTTTAAAATATTTTATTCTTTAGAGCAGTTTTAGGTTCACAGTAAAAATGATGGGAAGGTGGTTTTCTCGTTGCTGTTTTTTTTTTAATTTATTTTGGCTGCGCGGGGTCTTAGTTGCAGCATGCAGGATCTTTAGTTGCAGTACGGGGACTTCTTAGTTGCAGCATGCATGCAGGATCTAGTTCCCCGACCAGGGATCGAACCCAGGCCCCCTGCACTGAGAGACAAGAGTCTTATGCACTGGACCACCAGGGAAGTCCCAGGAAGGTGTTCTTAATTTCAAATTCCACTTGTTCATTGGAAATAAGGAAAGCATATATAGGAAAGCAACCGACTTTTGTATAATGAACTTGTATCCTACAATGCTGCTGTAATTGCTTATTGGTTTTGCTACTGAGGTAAGGCTAGCCTCATTGAATGAGTTAAAACGTATTCCCTCTGCTTCTATCCTTTGAAAGTGATTATAGAGAACCAGCATAATTTCTTCCTTAAATGTTTGGCAGAATTCACCAGTAAAACCATCTGGGCCTGGTGCTTTCTATTTTGGAAGGTAATTATTTACCTGAATTCTTTAATTGAGAAATCCTCTTCAATTGTCTATTTCTTCTTCTGTGTTTTAGCAGATTGTCTTTTAAAGAGTTGATCCATTTCATCCAGGTTATCAAATTTGTGGGCACTTAGTTCATTGTATTCCTTTATTATCCTTTTAATGTCCAAGGGATCTGAAGTGATGTCCCTTCATTTCTGATATGAGTAATTTGTATCCTCCCTCTTCTCTTCTTAGTTAGCCTCATTAGAGGCTTATCAATTTTATTGCTCTCTTCAATAAAACCAATTTTTGTGTCCTTGCTTTTCTCTATTGATTTCCTATTCTCAATTTCATTGATTTCTGGTCTAATTCTTATTACTTCTTTTCTTCTCCATACCTTAGATTTAGTTTGCTTTTCTTTATCTAGTTTCCTAAGATGAAAACAGATTGATTCTTCCTTCCTAGCATATGCATTCAATGCTATACATTTCCTTCTAAGCACTGCTTTCTCTGCATCCAACATATTTTGATAAGTTGTGTTTTCATTTTTATTTAGTTCAAAATATTCTTAAATTTCCCAAGATTTTTTCTGACCTATGTATTATTTGTAAGTATGCTGTTTAATCTCCATGTATTTTGAGAATTTTCCAGTTGTCCTTCTATTATTGACTCTAATTCCATTGTGGTCTGAGAGCAGATATCATATGATTTCTACCCTTTTAACTTTGTTAAGATGTGTTTTATGTGGTCTACCTTGATGAATGTTCCAAGTGAGTTTTATGTGGTCTACCTTGATGAATGTTCCAAGTGAGTTTGAGAAGAATGCCAGTATGCTTGGGTTCAGGTAAGAACCCTCTTCAATGTTGAAGACTGCTGACTTCTCATTGTACTCTCACGTGTCAGGAAAAACAGCTGGCTAGTTCTCTGGCCTCTTCTCATAAGGGCACTAATCTCATTCATGAAGGTTCCACCCTCATGATCTAATTACCTCCTGAAGCCCCACCTTCAAATATCATCACATTTGGCATTAGTATTTCAACATGTAAATTTTGTGTGGACATAAACATTCAGTCCATTGTAATGACCTTATATAGAGATAAAGACAATTTAGTCATTTCTGAACCACCTCACTCTCTACAAAATCTCACACCAATAATAGCACAAGCTGGGGGAAAAGCTGGGTAGACTACTCAAAACCTATACAATTCTGTAATCAGAGAGCTAACCAAATAATAACGGGTACCTTGACCTTAACTTGGACAGCCCCAGCAGGCAGCTCAGTGTAACTGAAGAGTGACTCAGGTAATATCAAAAATGCTCAAAAACAATAGAATGGAAAGGCTACTGCAGGAGAAATGACGACAAAGGGTTCAGAGATGGGGTCTCACAGCTGGGGAGAGTGACTTCATTCTAACCCTGTCAACTCAGACTCAGCTGGGTTCCAGAGCCTGCACAACTCCAGAATATTCCCTCACTCTTATTAATTTCCCATTTTCTCTACTATCTTCCAAATGACCTCCCACTCCCCACAGTTGTACATACATCTCTTTGCTAACATCTCTACTTCATGCTTCACTGAGAGAGAAAAGGAGGGGGAGGGAAGGGGGCAGAGAGAGAGAGAGAGAGAGCGCGCGCGCGCACTACTGGGTGGAGCATCTCATCTTCCCAATGCTAAACCTACAAATTTCTCTTCCTAGCACCAAAGGTCAACCCCACCTCGCCATCCAAAGTGTTCTCTCCATTATCATCCTCTCCCTTTCTACTAGAGGTACTTCTCCCCAACACACAATCATGCTCTGGTATTTCCCAACCTTTAATAAACAAAACCTTCACTGACCTCGCATTGCCCTCCAGTTCCCACTATGTTTCACAGACTAACTTTCTCAGATTAACTTCACAGAAAAGAATTGAAAACAGATAATCCCCATTTCCTGACCTCCTATTCACTTTCCAACCCATTCCCTTGGCTCTTATCTCCACCACTCTATCAAAGGATCCTTATCAAGGTCATCAAAGCAATTCCTATTATCTTCATTTAACAAATCAGGACACTGAAGCTCAAGAGAAATTATTAGGTTGAGATAGTAAAGATACATACCTTCCCTTGGAGATAAGCAAGAGCCTAGGGCTGCCCCAAAGCACTCTTTTCAGGATATTAAACTAAGGACTTTATCTTCCACGGACCCCCACCTCTTTCCTTCCTTATGTCAACCTCCCTGTACTAAATCTCAGATTTACTTCTTAAAATACCTCATTACTTTTCATTATTTTAATTGAGAAAAAACCTTTGCTTGACCTATGAATATTTTCTGCGTAGGCCACTTGGTGTATATTATATTGATCACGACAACCTGAGAATAGGTGGGTTTATCCCCTTTATACAAATAAGAAAATTTTGGCTCAGAAAGAAAAAATACCTTCCTAATATTGGACAGTTATGAAGTAGTAGAGCTAACATTTGATCTGATCACCCAGATTCTGCTCCCCAGGCTGACTGCCTTTCATGATGGTTAGATGTCACAGTTTCTTAGTTGTTCCCATTACATGGTAACAGGGTAAGGGCATCACTAAGAGAGATATGACATAGTCCCAATACCTCCATAAGGTCAGAAAACCTAGGATTGATATAAATTTGCTACGAGCAAAAACATAAGAAACTGATTTATATATTATAATGAGGACTTTATAATAATAGTAATAATTGTCAAGACATTCAACTCAACTTTGGTGATCAGGGCATTTTCCCCTTCTAGCTCTATCTAGGAAGCTAAATTAGTAAGCACGAGAATGGTATAGATTTACGTGCTCATTCATATCTTACTCTCATTTTCTAGGCAACACAGATATTACACTTGCTCAGCACTGTCCTTAAACATGGGCAAGAGTGGTTCACAGCAAACCCTTCCCTCCACAGTGAAAAGTCCAAGTGTCTAAGAGGACATACCCACCCAGGCCCAGACTCCCCTCCTAGACTATGCTCCAGGATCCTGGAACCACGGAATTCTGGTTCAAAGAGCTTCAAGCCTGCCACCAGGGACTGCACAATCCTTTCACCTAAACCTGTTACTTTTTAGGACAGATCATGCCACTCTGTGTGCCACACTAGGCTCAAGAGGTGGCCAAGGGGTGGCTGTTTGTAGGGGTGTGGACATAACCAAATGTGTGCCCTTCATAGTGCAGAATTGGGCCAAGAATGTGAAGAAAAGAGAAGATGGGCCAGCTCTCCCTACACTGTCATGTTCTAAAGGTGCAGAAATCTCAAGACTAAGAATTCCACATTCAAACCTGGTTTTCCAGGTCATTTGAGATCAATTTGTCAAGGAATGATAGAGTATATTTTTGTAGTTAGTTTACTGTCTTAAAACTTTTAACTGTTTTGAGTCACAGTACCAGTCCTTCTGTTTATATTCCTGCTTGGACTTCTCTATCTGCTTATAGTTAGGCAGGGCCATGTGACTAGCTCTGGGCTGCCAACAAACAGTTAATTACTGGCACAAGACCATTTAATATTATCTTTCCTTACCACGTAAATCGAGACCAAGTATTTCAGAAAGCATACAGCTCAGGACGGTGATGCCTCACAGGCCTAAGTCTGACAGTGTGGATGGAGTAGAGCCTCCCACAAATCCACAATGGATGTTCAGTGTGAACAAGAAAATAAACTGTTCTTCTGTGAAGCCACTGAGGTTTGGGGATGGCTCATTAGCACAGATAACTTTAGCCCATCCTGACTATATAGAAATCGGTACCAGAAGTAGGATGCTTCTCTAGCAAAAACCTGAAACACATGACCATGGTTTTGTGGTCAGGAAGCAGTGAGAAAAATTATCTTAAGAGCTGGAAAGACAGTGGCGTATTTTATACAGTGGTGTATTTGGTAAAGCATTTGCTTCTGGTGCCTTGGGAGGCAGATCACCTACCTAATGAAACTGCAGCCCTAGAAGAGGTAACAAAACAAAACACTGGAAGAGTGCACTGGTTATTGGCTGCATTTGGCAAGGTATTCAAGAAAGAGATGAGCTCCAAAAAGGACTATCCAGTTTTCAAGAAGTGGAGGAATAGAGGATCAGACATTTCAGATTTGCAGTATTAAAAGAACTAACTAGGGCTTCCCTGGTGGCACAGTGGTTGGGAGTCCACCTGCTTATGCTGGGGACACGGGTTCGTGCCCCGGTCCGGGAGGATCCCACATGCAGCAGAGCAGCTGGGTCCGTGAGCCATGGCCACTGAGTCTGTGCGTCTGGAGCCTGTGCTCCGCAACAGGAGAGGCCGCGGCGGTGAGAGGCCCACATATCGCAAACAAAAAAGAACTAAATACTTCTCAACTCCCATACTAACAGTTTAAAGACTTTGAAGGTCATAAGCCTAGGAAAATCTTTTTTTTTTAATTAAATTGCCTCAGGGCAATGATAGATAATGTATCCACTAAGTCATTTATATGGATAAAAAGACTGAGGAAGAAGATGAGATTAAGGGTAAAGATTTCCAAAAGAAGCAAGCCAGTCCCAAAGTAACTTTCTTTGGGTCAAGAAAGAGAGCTACAGGAATGAGAAAGCAAATCAAGGCAGCAAATCTAAGAACCATATCTCAAAACAAAAGAAAAAACTAGGGATGTATTTACTAGCACATAGAAATCGTTGGAAACAGATAAGAAAAATTCTAGATTTTGGAGAGAATTATGCTGCCAAAGAACCAGCTTATCAATTGAAGTCTTAAAATGATACTTTGCTTCCCAACCTTCTATTTGGAGGAAGTGGGCAGAAAGAGTTGCTCAGTTCCCAAGTTCAGCAAATTCTTTACTCTCCACTTCATATGTGGCTAAGGGAGAGAAAAGAAAAGAAAGAACCCTCCAAAGGGAAGATCCAGGCCTCTTAAAACAATGAACGAGAAGGTAGAATCAGGCCCTAATTAAGAAATATTTGTCCCCCTACATGTCATGATACCTGTCATGAGGGATTTCAAAATTGCTATGGACCAGTGACTCCAGTGTGTCTTCCAGGTTTCCCTTTTCCAATCTACTTTGGATATGTGGCATAGGCAAACAATAAACTAATACTTTTCATTGTGTTAAACCATTGAGCTTTTGGAGTCATTTGTTCTATGGCATAACCTAGCCTCTCCTGAGTGATACACAAGGCTCCTTAGTGTAATCCAAACAAGGTAAGTTAGTTAAATGATTTTAATGGACAGTGGTATCAAATGCTGCCAATCAGAGGAACCAACTTTACCATACTCTACATCTCAATGTAGATGTTGGGGGACCCAACAGTCTTTTCTGTCATCAAATCTTTCTCACTTGGTCATGTTAAAAATGCCACCAAATCTCTTGCGGAAAAAAACATATCCAGTAGATACATTCTTTCTTTAATTATGTAAATAGCATTTATAAGCTATAGCTATCAAATCCTGTTCTTCCTTTCTGATCTAAAAAGAGATTGTGCTCTTGTGCTTTAGATTTCTGCTCATATCAAATTCCTTCTATTATGTTGATTTTCTACTAGTTCTAGGATGCCTCACTATTGCCACTATATACTGTCTGTGTTTTTACCACAGTCACCTGCTTTTAACAGATTTATGATCTCCTTTTCATTTGGAAAACTTTTCTATTTATTTCACTTCATTTCCTACTTAAAAACGGGGATCTGAAAGTGACAGTTCAGGAGGAACCATTATACATCTGTCCATGCGCCAAAAAGGGAGGTCAGATGCTGTCTTTACTAGAATTAGCTCTACATTAGCTGTTCCTAAATCTTCCACAAAGATTTTATGTAGTCTCGGGTCCTATTTGGCCAGTGAAGTCTGACGTTTCCAATTTAAAAACAACACATATGTAATTCAGGTAATTCCATATCTTCCCAGGCAAGATATGGAAAAGACTACATCACTTTCTCTACCTGTAAAAACAATTACAGGAATAGGGATACTGGCTTCTAAACAGCTGAGAGCTTCCAACATAAGATTCACGGAATAAACATGGACTTCAACATATACAACCTTTGATCAATCTTCCTCTTCAAAATCTTGCAACCTCATGGACCAACAAGTTTCTTCTTCCTCTTTCTTATTTTAACTGAAGCAAGCATAAGAGGGGGCAAGGAATTTAGGTGATTATAAGATATTTTGAATTGCCAACCTAATAGAGGAAATCAAACGTTCCTTCTTTTACACACACACAAGATACCATCTACTCTAATTTTTAAAAATCTGAGTAACATGTTTACGCTTTAAAACTAGAATGCTTTCCATCATCTACTCCTTCGACAATGTGGGAAAAAAAAAACTGGGATTAACTGAAACAGGTAAGTCACTACAAAACAAAACAAAACAAAAATTCCTAAAGTGTACTGGCAAAATTTATAATCTGCAACATCCAAAGACGGATCTGTATTATCTTAATAATCCCAGAAAGGTATCAGAAAAATCAACAATTTTCCTATATACTATAGATTTTTAAAATGTCACAGTGAATGATGCTCTACATCACATCCTCTGAGAATATGAACATCTTTCCCCAGATGTTTAAAAACAATTCTCTAGATTGCAGTTTTAAACATCTCTTTGATGTGACACGGTATTATCCCTAAAACATATGACACTGACTTCACGCTTCACAGAAGTACAGACAGATTTAACACAACAGCTCTACTTCACACAAGCTCTCAAAATCTCCAGCAGGAGCTAAACTAAACTAATTGCATTATGAAAACTCTGGTTATTCTTATGAAATATATGGCAGAGAGTGAAAGCAGCATGAACACTAAAGCAGTTTATGTTCAGTCCCAATATTTTACTGCTGCATGCATTTCTAGAAAACCCATTGTTATGGACTGAATTGTGCCCCCCAATATTCCTATGTTGAAGCCCCCAATGTGACTGTATTTGAAGATAGAGCCTTTAGAAAGATAATTAAGGTTAAATGAGGTTGAGGATGAAGCCTTAATCCAATAGCACTGGTGACCTTAGTAGAAGATAAAGAGACACCAGAGACCACTCTCTCTCCATGCACACACTCAGTGCATAGAGGAAAGGCCATGTGAAGACACAGCAAGAAGGCAGCCACCTGCAAGTCAGGAAGAGAGCCTCATCAGAAACCAAATTTGCTAGCACCTTGATCGTGGACTTCCAGACTCCAGAACTGTGAGTACATTTATGTTGTTTAAGCCACCCAACCTGTAGTATTTTGTTATGGCAGCCCAAGCAAACTAATACATCTACCCTTCTAGGATATTTCAGAGTATTTTCCCCCAGGAATGAAAAAAGGAAGGACACTCAACACTGGGTGGGTCCAAGCCTTAATTATCAAACAGAGACCTTTTGTTTCAAGGTCTAGCAATACTAAATACTTCCTATGAAATGAAAAATCTGCATCTACTAACTGCATTAGTGGTAACCAGCAGTAAAATTACCTGGAATCTAGGGGGCTTCCCTGGTGGCACAGTGGTTGAGAGTCTGCCTGCCAATGCAGGGGATACGGGTTCGAGTCCTGGTCCGGGAAGATCCCACATGTCGCAGAGCAACTGGGCCCATGAGCCACAACTACTGAGCTGGCACGTCTGGAGCCTATGCCCCGCAACAAGAGAGGCCGCGATAGTGAGAGGCCTGCGCACCACGATGAAGAGTGGCCCCCGCTCGCCGCAACTAGAGAAACGCACAGAAACGAAGACCCAACACAGCCAAAAATAAATAAATAAATAAATAAATAAATAAATGTATTAAAAAAAAATTACCTGGAATCTAGACCTCCAGTCTCTTTTCCAAAATATAAAGGATGAGAGATGTTTAGGAGCTAACCAAGACGAAAAGATGTTTCATTTGGTCTCCCTCCCACCATAGTCCACTCTATTGTAAGACCTGGGGAGCCACGTCTTTCTTTAGATTTTCTTGATTTAGGATTTCATTACCTCCCAACTGCTATGATGGCAACAGTGCCATATAAAGAAGAAACACTGGTAATTTGAGAGGAATTTTAACTAAAGATTCGAACATTGGTCTCACTAAGAAGTAGCTAACCCCGTCACTACTTGGTACTCTTCCTGTTAAGTAGATCTGGGAAAGTCTTCTATCACAGGCCTATATGTCTGATTATGAGGCTGCCATTAGAGGTAGCTGAGAGTTAATCAAATATCAAGCACTTACAAAGTGCATACAAATAGAAGCTACGGCAACGACAGCCAATTCTCCCCGATATCCGTTCTTCCCTTATTCCTTTGTAATATAATCTCTGAATTTTAAAAGGGCAGCTATACTGAAAAAAGTGAACCTTGACCCTTATCTCACATCAAAACAAAAATCTGAGATAGATCATAGAATGGATCACAGACCTAAATGTGAATGGAAAATGAATACCTTCATGACTGTGGAACAGACAAAGATTTCTAAAGCAGGATACAAAACACAGTAACTATTTAAAAAATTGATAAACTGGATTTGATTAAGAACCGTTCCTGAAAAAACATCACTAAAAGAGAAAACAGAAAAGTCAGACTGAGAAGCTATTTGCAATATACACATCCAACAAAGGACATTTTCCAGAATACAAAGAATTCCTACAAATCAATAAGATGACAAACAACCCAATAAAAATGTGTGAAAGACTTAAACAAGTACTGCTCCAAAAAATGTATCTGTTTTTACCTTACCAAATTAGCCAAGATACACGTGAAAAGGTGCTCAACATTATTAATAATGAAGGAAATGCAAATGAAAACCATGAGACAGCATCTCACATCCACCAGAGGGCTTAATATGAAAAATAATAATATCAAGTGCTGGCGAAAATGTGGAACTACAGTTGTAACTCTCACTGCTACCAGGAGTGTCCATTTATTCATTCACTGTTGGTAAACTGTTCGGCAGAATTCACTGAAACTAAATACACGGCTATTCTGTGACTTAATTCTAGTCTTACATATGCTCCCAAGCGAAATACTACAAATGTCCACCAAAACATCTGTGTATGACTATTCATAGCAGCTTTATTTATAATAGCCAAAATCAGAACACACCCACACATCTATTAACAGAATGAATAAACAAATTGTGGTATATTGATAGAATGGAACGCTAATCAGAAAAAATATATATGAGAAAGAAAGAATAAACTATACATGCATCAGCATGGATAAATTTCAAAACAACTATGCTGAATGAAAGAAGTCAGACACGAAGAAGTACATACTACTTGGTTACCCTTAAAGTTCAAGAAGAGACAAAACTAATCTAGAGTGATGGGAATCAAAAGGGTGTTACTTCTGGGGAGGTGCTGGCTAGGAGGTGCGTGAGAGAATTTGCTTTTTCTAGATGGATGTAATATTGTCTATCTTCATGCAGTAATTATACAGGTAGTATGTTTTTAGAAAAATCATCAAGCTGTTTATTTAAGATTGGCACACTTTATATGCTCGCCCCACACCCATGTATTTTACATCTCAATAGAAAAAGTACTTCACAAAAGACAAGCAGACTATTTTTACCTAGTAAAAGTTATTAAGCAAATGCAAAATATTCTTCTTCAAAATAAAACAAATTGTGCTTAAGTTTCTATTTCACTTACCCCCAAAATAAGCTAAAATTAGATTATCAAACCTTATTCGTTAGTATCAATGGAAACTTGGAAGGAAAATCCAAAGAAAATAGGAGTACATCGGTTAGTCCACAGCAACTAACTTAGTCACTGAAACGATGACTCCAAGTAGCATATTAGTAATGTAAGTGAAGCAATTTCAATGATGTGTTTCACCAAAAATACATCTGTTTAATAATTTTATTTAACTATTTATTTTTAGTACCAAGGTGGGATGACATACAAGAAATCGCAAGAGCTTTTGAATCAGACAGACCAGTTTTGCCACTTACTAACTATACTGGTGTTGGGCAAGTTTCTTAATCTCTTTGATACTGAGTTTCTTCACAACTTAAAAGAGAGACAATAACACTTTGCAAAATTGTAGCACGATTACAGCAGGTATTTAAGAGTGGTAGCTATTTAGCAATAGCTCTTTGTATGCAAAGTATCATGGCAAGTACTGGAACCCCATCTCTAAGAACCTGACCAACTGGAAGTGACATTTAGATATAAAGATTGGTGATGAAGGAAATATTTTAACAAGGGCTATAGATTACAAATTACAGGGTTCCTATCTAGCTAGTAGGACTGTGGAGTGAGTATTCTCTGAACAGAGCCTAGAAGATTTTTGGGACATTCACTTAAGACAGAGGAAATGGCATGAACAAGCATAGCCTGCCAAGAGCATTTCCTGGCAAGAAAAAGCATAGCCTCAAAAACAGTGCACTGACTTCAGGTTCTAATGAGTAGTTAAGACCACTTGTGCCGCTGGACTAATTCTGAGGAGTAAGACTATAAGGCTAGTAAAGCCACTTGGGACTAAATAGAAAAATGACCACTGTCAGGTTAAGAAGTCAAGGACCTGTTTTCTCAAATCCTGGGATGTCACTGAAGGATTCTTTCCAGTGGTCATTACACATGATAGGAAGGGAAGGAAAATCTCAATATGGGTAGAAATAGCATAGAATGATAAGGACCTAATCCAAGATGCTGAGAGGAGTGGAAAAAACAAAGATATTAGAATTCAATTTTATCAACTTCTTAAAAAGTAACAGAAATTGAGTTTCCCTGAATGATTCAAGTAGGCCTAACTTCAACTTTTAAAATGATCTTGACTGTCCCATAAGCTCCCCCAAGAGCAAAAACCATATCCCAAACTAGAAAAATACATTGCCTAGCACATTGAAAGTGCTCAATACATACTGTTGGCAAATGAATCCTTTTAAATATTCCAAACATTGAAACCTCTACGATAATACAATGTTCAAGGTAAAACATGTAGGAAAGTTAAAAATCATTTTTCCTTCCTGCTGAGTGGCCATTTTTCACAATATACGCCAAGTTTTGAATTTGCTCAATTTAATATTTTAAAAGATTCATTTGCAAAGGCTATCTCTATCTCTAGCTTTACCAAAAGAGTCAGATAGAAATTGCTCTAGAAAGTTAGGAATGTTGCCACCTCAGTTGCTAAGCCCTTGTGTAATTTATATATATATTTTTAGGAATCTATCATTCATTGTGTCCTTTGCTGTGGCAAAAGAACACCTGCTGTATGACTCATGAATATTACATGAAAAAAATTAAAGAGTAAATTAAATCCAGGTCATATATGTAAGTTTAATCCAAGAGTACAAGATGATTTCATAATAAGATAACTTGTATAATTATTAAAATAATTAAAATAACTTACCACATTAAGAAATAAAGAAAACAATGAGTACTTCCTAGGCACTAAGCACAATTCTTAGCCCTTTCTACATATTAGTTCTTTTAATCCTCTCAGCAACCTTCTATGGTAGACACTTGTTATCTACATTTTATAGATGAGAAATTTGAAATATAGGGAAGTTAAGTAATTGTCCAATATTACACTGTAGCAAGGAAGGGGCAGAACTAGGAGCTGAACTCAGGCAGGCTGGTTCCCGAGTCAGAATTCCAGTTAATAAACATAGAAAGAATAAAAGAAATGGAAATCACCACTAGAATACCACAATAATAACTGCTACAGGCAAGGTCAGTTGAATGCTAAAATTAATGAGCAAAACTTTAAGGAGAAACAGGACATTTGCACAACCTCAAAATAAATCCCTCAGAATATTTATTAACTATTATGGTAGTTTTAATATATACTCACAAATCATTTGATATTTTTCCCTCTCCTTCCCTTGAATGTGAAAAAAGAAAAACAGAACTGTTACAATGGATAAGTCTGGCAGACACTACCTAAACTGTGTAATCAAGGTTAATGTGTTGATATGGATATCATGTGCCCCCAGATATGATGCAATGACACAACATCTCTGTGGTATTCTTCCTTCAAAGTCCATAACCTCAGTCTAATTGTGAGAAAACATCAGACAAACCCAAATTGAGGGACACTGTATAAAATACATGGCCATTACTCTTCAAAAGTGGCAAGGTATCGAAAAACAAGAAAAGACTTAAAAACTGTCACAGATTAGAGTAGATTACGTGACAAGGAAATGTAATGTGGTATATGGATTATGTCCTGGAACAGAAAAAGAACATTGGTGGGAAAACTGGGGAAATCTGAATAAAGTCTATAGTTAATAGCATTGTGCCAATGTTAATTTCTTAATTCTGACAAATGCATCATGGTTATGTAAAATGTTAACATTAGAGGAAGCTAGGTGAAGCATATATAGGAACACTCTATACTACCTTTGCAACTCTTTTGTAAATTTAAAATTATTTCATAATTAAAAGTTTTAAATTTTGGTACACACTTGTGAAAACAAATTTCAGTAAACCAGAAATAGAAAAATTTCTCAATCTGGTAAAGAGCATCTACAAAAAATGTACAGTAAACATCATCCTTAAAAGTGAAATATTCTCCCTTAAGATCAGGAAAAAGTAAGGATGTCCATTTTAACACTTCTGTTAAATACTGTTCCAGTGTTTCCAGCCAGTGCAATAAGGCAAGAAAAAAAATGAATAGAAATTAGAAAGACAATTTTTTTTTTTTAACAGATGACATGATTGTAGCTTTAGAAAGATCTACAAACTACCAGAACTGAAAAGTGAATTTAGCACAGTCACTAAGTACAAGCTCAATATACAAAAATCAATTACATTTCTATACTAGCAAGATGGTTGGAAAATAAAATTGAAAAAAAGATACCATTTATAATAGTATCAAAAAACTCAAGTGGCTAGAAATAAATTTAATAGTGTGTAAGTCCTCCACAGTGAAAAACATAAAACAGTGCTAAGAATAACTGAAGAACTTATTCAATTAAGAGATTTACCATGTTCATAAATTGGAAGATTCTATTAAGATGTCCATTCTCCTAAAGTTGTTCTACAGAGTCAATGCAATCCCAATCAAAAGTCTGGTAGACTTTTTCTTTAAATAGATGTTGACAAGCTCATTCTAAAATGTGCATGGAAATGCACAGCACTTAAATAGCTAAAACAATCCTTAAGAAGACCAAAACTGGAGGGTTTACAGTACTATATGTCAAGACTTAGTATAAACTATGGTAATTAAGAAAGTGCAGTACTGATGAAAGAATTGATAAATAGTTTAAGTGGAACAGATTAGAGTACAGAACAGACCCAAATATGTGATCATCCATTTTTAACAAAGGTCCCACTGCAATTCAATGGAAAAAGTAAAATCTTTTCAATAAATGT
Organism: Aethalodelphis obliquidens; assembly: GCF_003676395.1. NCBI lineage: Eukaryota > Metazoa > Chordata > Mammalia > Artiodactyla > Delphinidae > Aethalodelphis > Aethalodelphis obliquidens. Next base: position 20,579,115 of record NW_020837947.1, on the reverse strand, counting down.
GTAGAATAGCTAGATGACCACCTGGAAAATAAATACTGACCCCTGCCTCACAAAATCAACTGTAGATAAATCAAAGACCCAACTGTGAGGACTAAAACTATAAGGCTTCTGATGGAAAACAATAAGCAAATGTCTTCAGGACCTTGATGGAGGGCAACAACGAAGGTGGAAGAGAATTCTGTGGGCAGGGTACAAAAAAGCACTAACCTTCCACCCTCCACCCACCCCCGCCCCCCCAAAAAAAAACACCGATAGACTGGACTTCATAAAAACAAATCTGTTCATCCAAAGGCATTATTAATAGACTAAGTAGGCAAATTCAGACAGGTAGAAAATACTTGCAAACATGTATCTGATAAAGGTTTCCTATTCAAAATACATAAGGAACTAAAAATCACTAACAAAAAGATAGCCTAATTTAAAAAAGTGGCCAAAAGATTTACACAGGCACTTCATAAGAGAAATCTGAATGGCCATAAAAGATATAAAAGGATGTTCAACATTATTAATATTCATGGAAATGCAATCAACTTACCCAAAGACCATCAATTCAGCTCCTTGGTATATATCCAAGAGATATGACTATATACATTCACCAATGGCAGTTTCAAGAACATACATAGCAATTTTATTTATAATGGCCAAAACCTGAAAACAACTCCCATGCTTATCAACAAGAAAAAAGGATAAATTGTGGTATATCCTTATAATGCAATACTATAGAAGATACATCACTAAACTTTTTCTGTAAAGGGTCATATAATATATAGTTCAGGCTTTATGGGCCATATGGTCTCTGTTATAACTACCCAACTCTGCTGAATGGACATGGCTATATACAATAAAATTTCATATATGAAAATATGTTATGGGCTGGAATTGGCCCACAGTTTGTCATCCCTTGCAACTTATACATGCAATGTGCATGAACAAAAGAAAAGAAATATAGAAAGAATAAACTATATGATTCCATTTATATGAAGTTCAAGAACCCGTGAAAATAATCTATGGTGATAGAAGTGAGGAGAATAGTTGACTAGGGGAGAGGAATGGCTCTATGGATAGAGACAGGAGGGAACTTTTGCAGGGATGAAAATGTTCTGTTTCTTTATCTGGGTGGTGATCACACAGGCATATACATATGTAAATTTCATCAAGCCATACATTTTATTCTTATGTCTTCATTGTTTTTAAATTATAGTTCAATGTGAAGAAGAAAACAAAAATTAGACAAAGATCAGAATACAGATCTGAAGAAATTATCTACAATTCAACAAGGTCAAAAATATGTATAATATATAAAAGCAAGATTAAAAGACATGGACGACAGAATGACAAAGTCTAACAGAAGTCTAATCAGAGTTCTTAAAGGAAAGAATGGGAAAAATGGAGGACAAGCAACATTGAAAGACATAAAAGATAAAACTTTCGAGAACTGATGAAAAACAAACCTTAGAGACAGGAACACAATAAATCCAGGATAAATGAAATGTCCACATCTAGACACGCTCTGTCATAAAACTGTAGAAAACAAAAGAAAGAGAAGATCTTAAAATCAGGCCAAAAAAAAAAAAAAAAAAGACAAATTACCAACCAATAACAGTTATTTGAACTAATTCTAACATTGAAAGTAGAAGTCAATGGAATGTCACCTCCAAAGGGCTGAGAAAGATACTGCCAACCTGGAACTATATGTCTAACAAAATCATCATTCAAGAATGAATGCAAAATAAAGACATTTTCAGATAACATTTGCCATCAACAGTCCCTTAATAAACAAGCTTGTAAAATATATATTTGAGGAAGAAGAAAAGAAAGATCTGAGATGCAAGGAGGAATGACAAAGAATTCATGAAAAGAAAAAACAGTGATGTCAAATTTATAGGAAAAAAAAATCAAAATGGAACTAAACTCTGGAAGACAACAACATTTAAGCTGGGAGATTAACTGGTGTCAAGGCAACTCATGCTTCTTGAATTATTCAAAACAAGAATTTTAAAAAAAACAAGAATTAATAAACTTTATATTAAGTTAGTATATTAAAATTTTGAAAGAAACCACTAAAAGAAATAAATTTGTAACCTTCATACTAGTCAAGAGGAAGGAAAATGGAATAAGAAAAAAACCAAAAGGTGGCAAAGAAGAGGAAAAAACCAGTAAGACAGGATAAAAACAACCCTAAAAGGTAATGCTAACTTTCATCCTAAATATATCAGTAATTACACTAAACTTAATTGGACTGATAGACCCAGTTAAAGGACAAATTGTCAGAGTGGATTAGAAAAAACTATGAGGTTTTACCTATTTGAAAGAAATATTCTAAGCAAATGCTAACTAAGGGAAAGGTGTGACTAGGAGATTATAAAACAAAATGGATTTTAAGGTTAACAGGCATTTGGGTGAGGAGGCGTCACTATAGAATGACAAAAGGTCCAATGCACAGAGAAGAAAGAGCAATTCCAAACTTGTATGTACTTTCAAGTTTTATAAAGCAAAGTTGACAGAACTATAAGAAGAAATTGAGAAAATTCATTATTTTACTGTGATATTTTTATTACACCAATCTCAGTAATTGACAGATCAAAGAAACCAAAAAATTGGTAAGGTTAAAAAAGATTTGAACCTCACAGTATTTATGCTTCATCTAAGACATATACCTACCTTGCCCCAAAAGTCTGTGAATATATATTCTTCTCAATCATTCAAGGAGCAGTTGAAAAGCTAAGCATGAGGCCGTAAAGCAATTCTTAAATTTCAAAGAATCGGTAGCATAGAACCCTCATTTGCTGACTACACTGCAAGTTAAAAAATCAATAACAAAAGGATAACTCATAAAACTTTCCACATTTGGAACTAGAAAATACTTCTAAAAAATCTCAGAGGATAAGAAAAAAAATTATAATGAAAAAATTTTTTAACTCTTAGAACTGAAAAATATACTACATATAAAACAAAAGAAAATAAAAACTGGTAGTATTTGCAGAAAGAGACAAATCAATGACCAGAGTACAGAATCCAGAAATGAGCCCAAGCATTTCTGGGAATATGTATATGACAGAGGTGGCACTGCAAATCTCTGGTACTGGGACAATTACCACATGGGAAAAAGCAAACACATTAATCTTGATCTCATTGCATAAATAAAATATGTTCACCTATATATACATATACATGTCAGGCAAATTAAAGAACTAAATGTAAAAAATGCAAACTTTAAAACTTTTAGAAAACGTTTTCAAAATATATTTCCTTAATAGTAAAGAACATCTTAAGACACAAAAGCACAAAGAAAATATTGTCTGCAGTTTATATAACCAACAAAGGGTTTGTATCTTGAACAATGTTTTCTGATAGAAATTTCTGCAATGATGCAAATATTGTTATATAATATAGCACAATATAAAATAATACAGCATAATAAAATATAAGAGCCACTAGTCACATGCAGCTACTGAGCACTTGAAATGTGGCCTAGAGTGACTGAGGAACTGAAATTGTTGAAGTAAATATAACAGCATGTTAGGTTAGCATTTTAAACTCCTTGATGAAGGTCAATGAAGGTCTGTTATGTTTTCATATACTTTTCAGTAATTAATTTTTTTATAAAGAATTTGATTTTAGCTTATATTCTATATGAAACAATTTCAATTTTGTAAAAAATATGTAAAAGTCGCTTTTCAGAAAGCAAGCACAGTAAAATGTTCACAGTATTATCTGTGAGGGATTTTTATTTTCTTCTAAATATTAAAAAAATTATTAAAGATTTAAAAAAAAATTTAATGAACACTGATGCATCCACAACAGAGTTTTGATATTATTTAAATTCCCTAGGTACCTCTTCCTGATCATCACTTTTCTTTTTTTTAAAGAAAAGCTGGACAGCTTCAGGTTTCTTCATTTTGTGACACCCATATTTTAATATACTTTGGGGGAAATTTAATATACAGACATTATATGTAGCATTTAACAGAGAGTTATAAAGCAAACACCCATGTCACCACTGCCCAGGTCAGGAGATAAAGGCATTTTCAGCATCCCAGAACCTTGCAGTGTGTCCCTTCACATTCATATTCCCCCTCTTCATCCCCAGGAGGTGACCACTAACTTGATTTTTATGGTATTAATTTCTTTACAATTTTTCTTTACTATTTTTAATGCCTACACATGCACCCCTAACAACAGCTTTATTTCACCAGGTTCTGAATTTCACATAGATGGTAGTCTTCAGCAACTTGTTTTTTGGTTTTTTTTTTTGGCTCAACATTATTGAGACGCATTTGTGTTAAGACACAAAACTACTTCATTCACCACTGAACTGGGTGGGTTCCATTTTATGACTGTAGTATAATTTATCTTCCTCCTTCAGATGGACATGAAGGTCGCTTCCAGCTTTGGGGTTTTACAAATAACACTATAGTAAACCCTCTTGTACATGTCTGCTTTTGTATATGTATGAAAATTTATCTAGGGCAGTGGCTTTCAAACTTTTTTGACCATGACTCATACTGAGGAATGACGTTTTACATCATGACACACATCTGTGTGTGTATAAAACTGAGGGAAAAAAAGAAAAAAGAAAAGTTTCATGAAGCAAATACCCTATGACCTGAGACACATTCTGATATTTTCTATTCTGTTAGTTCGTGTTTTACAAATTCTGATCCTTATCCACTTAACTGATTTCACGACCCACTAAATGGGCTTCAAGCTTTGAAAAACATCATGCTACAGGATAAATACCCAGGAGTGGAACTGCTAGGACGTGCAGCACGGACGTCGGATGTTGTCAACTTTTCTAGATCCTTAACTTTAAGTAAATGTTCTTATCTAATTTACCACTCTATAACTTCAGAGCTAAAAACTGTGAAACATCAGCTCGTTTTATCTTTTCCTTTGGTCGTTAAACAGTATTAATCACTTACCATGTGCTAAGTATCCACTGGGCTCCGAGCGAGACTGATGGGTTAATACACAGTGGGGGGGGGGGGGGGGGGGGGGGAGGACATAAGGGACCAGGACCTCAGTGAGGCCCCAGAAAGCTCACAGGAGGGGCCTCCGATCCTGCCTGGGGAGGGAGGGGTTAGAGAAGGATTCCTGGAAGAAGGAGGACCTAAGCTGAGTGTTTCTATTTTTAATTTTTATTGGTTTCCTAAAACATAAAAGTAACACATTTGTTGGGGGGAAAAAAAGTCAAAATTACAGGAGTATGTTTATTAAGAAGTAAAAAAACCCCAGCACTGCCCCTAAAGTTTGATGCTGAGACTAAATAACCAAAGTTGCATTATCAGTTATCCTAGGAAAATTTTAAGAGCCCACATTTTAAAACAGTCTTAAGAGCATACCTGATAGGGTCCCTAATACTAAAGCATAAAGCGAGTCACATTTTCCATAATGAATGTAAACGCAAACATTTCATCTTTAGTCACATTATTACTTTTCACAGACTTTTTTCCTGGCCTTTTAGCAAGGTTAGATTGCCAGTTTTCAAAAACCGAGGTCTATTTACCGCATACCAACTATACACGAGCGCTTCAAAAAGTGGCATTAAAAACGACCAGGCGAAAGAATTTGTTGTTCGAGCCGACTTGGCTTGCCCGGTGACAATTCGTCAGAGTTTCACACTTCGTCCCGAGGAGCCCCGGACCCCGTCACGTACACGGCGCGTCGGCACCGGCACACCCTCCCGAGCGCGGCACGGAGCCCAGCGCGGTCCTCGCTCCGCGGCAACGCCGCCACCCCGCCGTCCCCAGGCCGGCCGCGGCCCCACGGCCCCCGAGCGCGGCCGCGAGCCCCCTACACCTACCCTGCGGGGTCCGGAGCCCCCCGGAACTCAGGCGCGGCAGCTCGGGCGCGCCGCCTCCGCGGCCATGACGGCGACCCGGGGAAGCGCCCCGCGCGCCAAGGCCCGCGGTCCGCCGGGCTGGGAGGAGAGCCGCCCCGTCCGTCCGTCCGTCTGTCCGCCAGGAGAGTGAGGCCAGAATCCGCCCCAGACGTGTCTAAATCAAGGCTCGGGGCGGTACCGACGGGCTGAATGACAAATGGCAGATGCCGTGGGCTTTGCCGCCCTCGGCAGCCGCGAGGATGGCTGCGCCGAGGAGGCCGCGCACAGGCGGAGCCCGGGAGCCGGAACGGCGCGTCCGCGAGGAGGGCGCTGGGGCCCCTGGCGGGGGCGTCACGTGGCAGGAGGAGGCCCCGCTGGGGAGCCAGGGGGTCGGCGGCCTGGGCGGAGGAAGAGGACAGGCGCCCAGACGCCTGGCCGATTGAGTCATCCGTGTGGGCTAAGCCAAGGTCGCCCAGGTGCAGAGCTGGCGCAGGTAGACCCGAACCAGCCCGAAGCCCCGTACCGTATCGGGGGCTGTTCACTTAAGTCACCACCAGGATGAACCGCCCAGAGCCAAATCATAAATGAGAAACACGACAGATGCTAGGAGAACACTGCAATAGGCCAAACTTACCTCCTATCCTCCTATTCGTGCCGCGTGGAAATCATGGCAGCCTAAATGTGCCCACTGAATGTGAGCCAGGCACTGTGCTAAGCACTTCACAGGTAAATAAACGTAATCCTCACGACCACCTAGTGAGCAAAACTGCTCCTCCCGGTCTTATAGCTGCAGAGACCAAGGCGCAGAAAGATTAGACGGAAATTATTTTATAGCTGTGGAATCATTCTGCGTATGCTTTAAGTAATTTTAAAATGTTCTTTGGATTTAAGAAAAAGAAACAAGCAAATCTCCAGCGGTTGCTTTCTTCCCTACAAGATACACGTCCCTAAAAGAGGCCTGTAAACACTAAGTAAAAAGACTTAAATGTTTCTAGGCCTTAATGTAACATGGAGTTCACTACAGGTTTCAGACAGTCCCATAGCTCTGAAATATGATGTAAGAACATCTCACACTTCTATCAATCTTCACCGCTATCTCCGGATTTCCATCGCTTGTATTACTTCTGGCTTACCAGCGCTTAGTACATTTACAACTGCTCCACCACCTTATTCTCCCAGATGGTCAGTCTTAATTCTATACTTAAATGAATTCAGTGTTCATCATAACATATCCGTTCCTGAATTATTTTTATTCATTGCTCGATGGACTGCTCTTTTGCAAGTTGTTTTCTTAAGGAGCGCTTATAATGTTTTATCTGCTTTTTATCTCTACACATTAAAAAAAACAACAACCAAAAAAACGGAGCAAGGCAAATATTTTGGATTCACACCTTCCTTCGACACCTAACAGAAAAAGAAGGTAGCTGCTTCACTGATTTTTGACATCATAGATTTCTGTGGAGAGAACTGAATCCTATGTGATTTTCCCTGGGAGGTGATTTGATTTTTCTGCTTGGATGCCTGAAGAATTCTTTATCATTAAAGTACCCTGTATATCCTTAACTGGGCTATGTCTCAGTGTCAATTATTCTGTATCAGTTTTTTTCCCCCGAGTATACAGTATGATATTTTAACTTACAGATTCCATTCTTCTTAGTATAGTATCCCATTCATATTATATATCTGAATAAATTTATCTTTCATTGGTTGGCTTTTCTACTTCACAGTCACCAGTTGTTCTTATACTTGATCTTTATTTTCCGTATCCATCTTCTTTTGATTTGCATTCACTGTGATTCTCTAAAAAATTCTGTTCATTGGTTTTTCTAGCTTATTGGATTAAAATTATGTTCTTTTGAAAATCGATTTTCTCAGCTATGCAATTTCCTTTTTCATCACATTCTCATATTGTCCTTGAACTACTTTGTGAAATCATACTATTTTTTCTGTTGAGTCAAACACATAAAAGGAATATAAATTTCTGTTCCTTTGTTGGGTTTTCTTCCAGACTTGGTTCTTCATCTGTCTTCTGCATGCTATTTTCCTTGCTTCTCACCCCCATCTCCCATGTTATAACATGTTTATACAACAGCTGTGACATATCTTTTATCTTGCTTATCCTTAAACGTTAACAACAGACCTTGTTTTTGCACTAATATACTGAGAGTGCATTCCCGGTGCACTTTCCTCTTCACCTGAGATGTGTTTGTCTTCCCTATCCAGAGCATCAGTTTTAGGGCTGAGTGTTGTTTCTATCTACCTTTTCTGTGACCTGAGGGTTTTAGGTAGATGGGGGATTGCAGAACTCTGATTGAAGCTGAATACAGAGCTTGCTGGGGAAAATCAGCCATCACTTCTGAGGTTCCTTTAAGTCCTCACCAGTCCACCTTCAAGCCAGCCAAGGGTATATTCCATGCCTATAAGCGTCAGTTCATTTGCCCAGTTCAGCACAGTACCCCAGAAGGTGGCAAACTGTCCTGCTTTGGTCAAGATCCAACAGTGGTATGTAAAGGTTCCCTGATGTTGCACAAGGATGTCACTGACTTCTTTCCCAGTTGGAGGACATCTGTGAAAATTCTCAGGATTTGGTCTGATCATCTTTTTCCTCAGTATGTCTTGCAGCGGGGTGGAGGAATATAGACACCACACACCTGCAGACTCTTTGGCACCTTTGCTTTGCCATCACTTCTCACATTTTACATCATAAGGTTGTACTTCTTTGGTTGCGGTAGGTGAGGATTTTGTTTGTTAGTTTTTTGCTGTTTTCTCTGTGTGGTTTAGGGGTTTGATTTTGATTTTTTTTTTTTAGTGCTTCTTTGTCCCATCTTTATCCACAAGTCATCAGTCAGACTGTCTCTCCTGTTGGTAATGAATTATATGAAAATCCTTTTTTACCTTTAGGTTATTTCCACAAAGTTCTCTTGGAACATGAATATTTTGACCTGGCAACTGTGACACCCTCCTTTTCTCCAGGCCTTCCCTCAGTGACACATGCCTTGGCATTACAATGTGCCCCAACAAAGGTTCTAGAGCAAAGGTTGTAAACTCAAAGCTCTATGGAGTTTAAAACAAAAAAGAGCAGGATTATAGTAAAGTGAAAAGATCATTCTTTGTGTAAGGGGCAGATTCTATACAGCTCAGGCCAGCATTGCCAAGTGTATATAATTTTCAGGAAAAGCATGGTATATAGTGTTTCAATATAAAATTCCTTAATTTTGGAAGCACTATGGAAGCCAACTGAAGTATCTCTCAAGGCCAAATTGGACCAGTGAGTTACCAGCGTGGTCCCTGTTATAGAGAACCATTCAGGATAAATTTTACGATCATGGTTTTTCTCTTCCAAGTATTCTGAGATACAGTTTTGTTCTCCCGACTCTTCAATGACTTCCTAAAATGTCTTTAGCAAATATAAAGCAAGAAGATCCATGCTGACATATTTACCATTTGAAACAATGTGTTAGGACCCAACACTTTCACAAATAGGTGTCACTGGAGTAACAGCTATGATCATACTAAAATTAATACAATGAAAGTAGAGAGTCTATATAGATTATGACCATGTTAACAAAATAGCAGGAAAAAAGATTTTTCAGTTGATGCAGAAAAGGCATTTGACAAAATCCAACACCCATTCTTGGAAAAAAAAAAAAAACAACCCTAGGAAAAGAATGGAACTTCCTCAACCTGATACTGGATGTATTTGTTTCCTATGGTTGCTACAATAAACTACCATAAATTTGTGGCTAAAACGAGAAATGTATTCTCTCACAGTCCTGGAGGCCAGAAGTCCGAAATCAAGGTGTCAGCGAGGCTTCACTCCCTCTAGTGGCTCTAGAGGTGAATCCTTCCTCGCCTCTTCCAGCTTTCGGTGGCTGTTGGCATTCTTTGGCTTCCTTGGCTTCCTTGGCTTCTGGCCACATCACTCCAATCTCTGCCTCTATTTTCACATTGCCTTCTTCTATTTTCACATCGCCTTCTCCTCTATGAGTGTCGTGTGTTTTCTCCCATGTGCGTCTATCTTATAAGGATACTTGTCATTGGATTTAGGATGCACCTGAATAACTCAGGATGATCTCTCTTCATCTCAAGATCTTTAACTTAATTACATATGCAAAGACCCCTTTTTTCCAAATAAGGTAACATTCACAGTTTCAGGGATTAGTATGTGGATATATCTCTTGGGGATCCATCTTTCAACCCTCTTATAATAGGCAAATTCACAGTCAGCTTTGTTGTGGAAATTGACAAGCTGACTTTAAACTTTACATGGAGATGAAAAGAACGTAGAAGAGTGAAAATGAAAAAGAGAAACAAAGTTGGAAGACTTACACTAACTGATTTTAAGGCCTACTACAAAGCTACAATAATCAAGTCTGGATCATACTGGCTTAAGGATAAATGGAAACATATATTAAGTCCAGAAATAGACCCACAAATATGATCTATTGATTTGGGGCAAAGAAACAACATAATTCCATGGGAAAAAGATAAATCGTATGGGAACTGGTTATCTGTATGGAGAAAAAAAAAAAACTTACACTTAACATCATACACAAAAATTAGATCACAGACCTAAAAAAAATAAGCAGGAGCTTCTGTTACTGCCCTGTCCAATATGGTAGCCACTAGCCATATTATTGAGCACTTGAAATGTGGCTGGTCCAAACTGAAATGTGCTGTAAGGATAAACTATACTCCAGCTTTCAAAGACTTAGGATAAAAAAGAATGTAAACTATTTCATTAATAATTTTTATACTGATTACATGTTGAAATGAAAGTATTTTGGACGTACTGGTTTCAATAGAATATATGATTTAAATTAACTCCAATTGTTTTTTAGTTTTCTAATGTGGCTACTAGAAAAAGTTACATGTGTGGCTCACATAATTTCTGTTTGACAGCACCATTCCAGAAGAAAACATAGGAACAGGCAAAGATTGTTTGGTTAGGATGCAAAAAGCAATGACCACAAAAGAATAAATTGGTAATTGGATTTTACCAAAAATAAAACCTTCTGTTCTTCAAAAGAAAGCATTAAGGAATTGAAAAGTCAAGCCACATACTGGGAGAAAAATATTCACAATGGATATCTCTAACATAGAACTTGTGGGACTTCCCTGGTGGTCCAGTGGTTGAGACTTCACTTTCCAATGCAGGGGGTGTGGGTTTGATCCCTGGTCGGGGAGCTAAGACCCCACATGCCTCATGGCCAAAAAACCAAAACATAAAACATAAGCAATATTGTAACAAATTCAATAAAGACTTTAAAAATGGTCCACATCAAAAAAAAAATCTTTTAAAAAAAAGTATTAACATAGAACTTGTTAGAGTATTTGAAGAACTCATACAACTCAATGATAAACAACGCAATGAAAATGTATAAAGACTGGAAAAGACACTTCACCAAAAAAGACATATCTACGGCCGATAAGCACATAAATGACTCTCAACATCATTTCCTCAATGACTAACAGAAATTAAAATTATAGTGAAATACCATCCATACCAACTGGAATGACTAAAGCTTAAAAGACTGACAATTCCAAGTGTTGCCAACAAGGGAGAAAACGAGAACTCTCAGACACTGTTGGTGGGAACATAACACAGTACAACCACTCCGGAAGACTGATTGAAAGCTTCATATAACGTTAAACATACACTTACTGCATGACCCTGCAATTCTACTCCTAGGTATTCATCCAAGAGAATAACACGTCTACACAAAGACTTATACATGGACTCCTCTGGAGGGGCAGTGGTTGAGAACCCACCTGCCAATGCAGAGGACACGGGTTCGAGCCCTGGTCCGGGAAGATCCCACATGCCGCAGAGCAACGAAGCCCTTGCGCCACAACTACGGAGCCCACGCTCTAGAGACTGCGAGCCACAACTACTGAGCCCGTGTGCCACAACTACTGAAACCCGCACGCCTAGAGCCCGTGCTCCACACCAAGAGAAGCCACCGCAATGAGAAGCCCGTGCACTGCAATGAAGAGAAGCCCCCAGCTCGCGGCAACCAGAGAAAGCCCACGCGCAGCAACAAAGACCCAACACAGCCAAAAATAAATAAATAAAATAAATGTATGAAAAAAAAAGACTTATACACAAATATTCCTATTAGCCCCAAACTGAAAACAACCCCAAGGGCAGTGATGAAATGAGCAAACTGATGATCATCTCATAGATAAATCTAACAAACATGCTGAGTAAAAAAAGCTACACATAAAAGACGACATATGTACTATATGATTCCATATATGAAATTTGGGGGGGGAATCTAATCTACAGAGTGACAAAAAGCAGATCAATGGTTTCCCAGGGTGGGTGGAGGGGAGCATGAGGGAACCTTGCAGGGTAACAGAAATGTTCTATATCTTGATCAGTGAGATGATTACATGGAGATACACATATATATATATGTCATACCTCCCTGAATGATACACTTAAAATAGGTGCCTCTTGTTATTTATGGACATTAAACGTCAATGAAGTTTATTAAAAATTTTCTATTCTTCCTTGCATGGAATGGGGAGAAAGAAATTACGGGAGACTGTTTTTCTCTTCATCCACAGCAGTTTGAATTAGAAACACCTTCTGCTTTTGTTGACTTTTTCATTAGTACTGCCTTGTACTTTATCAATTCATTTTCTCACCTGGAGGATTTAGGCGGCAGAGATGAAACACAAATCCTCTGACTCCTAATCCAATGTTCTTTCATTACACAGTGTGCATTATGTTTAACAGATTTAAACCATAACAACTTTATCTTCTAGTAAACTCAGCTCAATAAATATTCAATAGGTGCCTCTAGATTTAATTTTCTCCAACCGAAACATAACACTTTCAAATACATATAAACGTACAGTTCTTCTAAGGCCCATGGCTTCTGGCCAAACTACCTCTCACTGGCCATAGGCTAGCCTCTCAACCTTCAAGTCACTTCTCCTTTTTGAGAGACTGTAACTCTTGGCTCACGGGATTTCTTCCCCATTCCCTGCTCTTGTCGCTGTTTGCAATGACTTCTTCGGCCAGGCATCACTTCCTCAAACAGCCCTCCATGAGAACATCTTTTTATATTTCCCAAAGCAACACTGACTAACGTCCATTTCTTTCTTCAACCGACTGATATTTGGTGAACGCAGTAAGCTCACCAGGTAACGTTTGATCTATGTCAACATTTTTTACACTATGCGGCAAAGATTTTCTGTTACATGCATGTTGGAAAGTGCAACAAAATAATCATGTTGCTTAGCCATATATCAAAGACCGGGATGGTACATGAGATGGAAGAACACAGCCACTTGTGGCTCTCAAAGAAGTTAGTAAGGCTGGCCCACTGATTTAAGCAGCTATGTGTTTTCTGTTTCTATAGTAAAATGTACTGATGTGATTCAAATTATACAAAGTGTGGATATGAATTTTAAAGTTTTAAGCAGGAAAATTCAGTGTCTAGCTTGAAATGAAAATACCACATTAGAAGTGAAGAAAACAACCCCAAACTTTCACCTTTTATTAATAAGCAACCAGGACCAGTCAGAAGTGATTTAAAATAGAATCAATGGCATCAATTTTCATTCCTGTTTCATGTGGCATGAAAAAAACTAAGCTGACAATGATTGACCAAAGGCTGGCCTTTGGAGCAAAGAAATAAAAGCAGTACACAAATGCCAAATATTGATAGTTATTCTAGTTTTCTCTATACTATAATTAAAATTTCATCATAAAATTCAACTGCAATAAGCAAGATGATACAAGAAATAGGGAAGGTGGTAGAAGCTTTTCATAACTTAGGAGTACTAGGCACTCATTTTAAAGTAAAAGGATATGGGAGGCTGACTGTATCTATTTATCTTATCTCTCTTCCAGACCTCCGCCAAAACAAGGACATCAGAGGAGAGACATGAGCTGTCTTGGAGAGAGTTCAATGAATTTTGAAAGACGAAAAGCAAATGCAAGAGCAGTAACTGACTTAGGAATGGAGAAGAGGCCTCCCCCCGCCTCGCCAGGGACTGGACACTCAGCAGTGCCAGAGAGTAAGAAGTCGAGGTATGAGGCTGTCAGAAAAGCATTGGTTGCAAGTTTTTACTTTGCATACAGAACAACTGGGTGACCGGGTCCCTCCTGTAGTCAGGTAAACACGCCACCCCGACCCCCAGAGGAAACCAGAGAGTTCTTATCTGGATAAACTGAACTGAGAAAGATGCCGACTCCGAGAGCCATAAAGGAAGAGGATTAAAAGAGGAGAATCACTGAACATCTAAAGACTGAACGGGGGCACCATATATTATTTTGCTTTCAATCTATCATACACTTTTCATTAAAACTTTTTAAAAAACACTTAAAAATTAAAACAACAATGAACTGCCTTGCACTAATTACATAACTGCTTCATCCTATTCTTTACTGTTCATCTTATTTAAAATTTTCCTTTCCTTTTCGGAGTTAGCAGGCTGATGGCTTGAACTCTTAGTCCATGAACTTCACCAATAATTACACGTGATTATCAGAAGATATATTTTCCTCCTCCTCCCAAAATGTCCCCAGTGACTCTTAAGCTTTTGCTTTAACACATAAACTCCTACACCTTTACCCTAGAGGATAAAAATGGAAGAATAGGATATTTACACAGTCTACATAGTTCCCAAGCATCTATCTCCCCACAAATTACTTCTTAATTTCAAGGGTGAAAACAGTAACTTTACAGTAAAGAAACCTACCAGATACCACCTCAGCCAAGTTATCAAACTTAGTATCGCCAATGATGGAACAAATTGAGTGCGCCTCGATGCAATACACTGATAAGAATACGACATAACGTCTGTAGTAGTCCTGCTAAAAACCCAAAATCCAAGTTTTACAATGAGGAAACAGACAAACCGAAATTGATGGATCGTCACAAAAAATGACTAGACTGTATGCTTCAAAAACATCAGTGTTATGAAAGACAAAGTAAGGCTTAAAAACTCTTCTAGATTAAATGAGACGAAAAACACTACACTGAAATGCAATGCTTGATTCTAAACATCATGGATTGTTTTTCGAGCTATAAAGGCATCTGGAGAACCTTGAATATGAACTCTCCATGTAATAATTGTATCGTGACCATGTTAAATTTCTTGAGTATTATCATTGTGATGTGGTTATGAAGAATGTCATTGTTCCTAGGAGATAAATGCTGGGGTATTGAAGATTAAACAATCATAAAGTCTGACTTACTCTCAAACAGTTCAACAACGTAATTATTATATATGAAAGTGTTATAAGGCAAACGTGGCAAAATGTTAACAATTGGTGAATCCATGCCAAGGGTACAGGGGAGCTCATTCTTTCCATTTTTTTAATCTTGAAAAGCTTCAAAACCACAAAAAATTATTAAAAACACAAGGTCAGATTTAACCATCTGATTATGATGCTCCCATATTCTGTTGAGAAACACTGGGAAAACTCCCACAAATGAAGACATTCATGAAGACGGATATTGCCTGATATCGCCAGGTCAGCTCAATCCCATTTGATGGGTAGCTTTTCTAAACTTTCATCCCTCTCTTCAAACTATCTCCAACACCCTCACCACCTTCCTACTTCCTGGAAAGCTGAGGTTATTGAGAACAAACTCTCACCACCTTCCTACTACCTATGAGCTTGTCTATATCACCCATCCTGCCCCTTCTTTTGTCCAGAGCTCCTTCCTCCGTGTGTCCTGTAAATTCTCATGCCCTCCCAACTCTTCAAAAGCCTTATTCCATCAGTCAGCACCCCTGTATCTCCTCAAACTCCCATCTTTAACTCTCCATTGGCTCTTTCTCCTCTATAAACAAACATATTAAAGTTTCTCCCAAATTAAAAAAAAAAAATTAAAACCCAAATCCCAGATCACCTCCAGCTACATTTTATAATCCTGCTTCCCCTCCAAGCTTCTTGAGAGTAACCTCCACTTGGGCTTTCTACTTTTTCAGCATCCTTCATGCCTCAGTCTTGAACCCCCAGCTGTCAGCTATCCTGTCTCCATCACTACTCCATGGATGCCCTTCTGTACTCGGTAAGCCAATGGAAAGTCTTTTGTCTGGGGTCTCTCTGCAGCCTCTGGTGCTATTCCCCACTCCTTCCTGCTTGGAATAACCCTCTCTCAGTGTCAATGGTACCCTTCTCTCTGGGTTTTTCTCTTACTTCTCTGACCATTATTTCTGAGCCTCTTGGGAAGGGTAAGAGTTTCTACAAGGACGATTTTGCCAGGGAATTTCAACAATAGTCTCTTTCATAGGCTCCTGAAATGTCTTTGGTCCTCTGATATTCTCACTCAAAATACAACACCTAGGTGACCTCATCTAAACCAGTAGTAGTAGCAGCAGCAGCAACAAATTTATGCCAGGCACTGCACCAAGAACCCTTTAAGTTATATTAGTTTCTTTGACACAGCAATCCAAGTAGGTACTATTATTATCTACATGGTACACATGAGGAAACAAAGTTTAGGGAGGTTAAGGAACTTGCCAAAAATCTCTCAGCTAATAAGTAATGAAGTTCTAAACTCTCTCTTTCTGATTCCAGAATCTGTGCTATGCTACTCCCACAAAATCATTAAGATAAGACAACATGGGCATAATGGCAGAAGCCAGAAACAGAAACTAAATGGGTAATAGGACTTTCTGACTATGAGGTTTGAGTTTATAATGCATTGCACTAAAATTGAAGTTGAAAAGGGTCTCCACGTCCCGCATTTATTTGATAACACCACGGGATGGTGTAAAAGCCTCCACAAGTTCAATTTTGTCAGGAAATTTTAGCAATTATTTTTGTACTTTTTGTGTTACTGTTCTAAGGTTTAATTAATATCTAAAATTATTCCATCTGTAGATAACCTTCAAGGTACTCTACTCTTACTCTCTGTGAGTCTAATAACTTGTAGTTTTCCTGTTCTGCCCTTCAGGGGACAGTTTTGCAGGGAAAAAAACTCTGAGTTTTACAGAAATGGAATCTGCTTTTTAATGATGGAGTAACTACATAGAGGAAGAATAGAGAGAAATTCTAAACTGCCAAATTGTTTTCTCACCTACCTACAAGGGTACAAAGTTTATAATACATGGTAAACATGGAGTTCATTTCTATGAGCAGTACCTCTGAGACATGATCCAGTAGATTTCTGTCCTACTGTCATTTTAAAGATACTGACATTTATTTCACTCTGGCATGCCATCATAACAGTTGAGTTTTAGGCAGTGGGAGTAATAAAATTCCACAAAGAAATAAAAGGCTCTCGATGTCGGGATCATGCAGTTCTTTTCCTTTGTGAAAGCAATTAGAAAGGTAAGGAGATTTAACTGTATACTGGTAGCATTCCAGGAGGGTTTCAAAAGGTCAAGTGGTCACGGAATCATAGAACTGAAAATTGAAAGATACCCGCTCTCTGGAAGGTAAATTAATATTCCTCATTTTACAGATGAGGCCATCAAGACCCAGAGAGGCTAACTAGTAAGAAATGGAAAGGGAGTGGAGAAGGTAGCTGAAGAGGTGATCCAAGTCTCCTATTTCAATCAGGTCTGGGACTTTGAACTAGAAGTTCAGAATCACCCAAAAAACTTTTTTAAAACCCACATGCCCATGACCAGACACAGACTGGGAGAAAAATATCTGCAAATCATGTATCTGATAAAGGACTTATAAGCACATATACAAAGGGTACTTAAAACTAAACAATAAGAGCACGAGTCAATTAAAAAGATGGGCAAAAGATCTGAATAGACCCTTCACTGAAGGAGATATACAGGTGACATAAAAGCATATGAAAAGATGCTCAACATCATTTGTCATTAGGGAAATGCAAATTAAGACAAGATACAACTACACATTTATTAGAACAGCTAAAATCAAAAAATCTGACAATACCAAATTCTGCCAAGTATGCAGAGCAACAATCCACCATGCTGGTGGGAATGCAAGATGGTAGAGCCACTCTGGAAGACAGCTTGACAGTTTATTGCAAAGCTAAACATAAACATACCACACCATCCAGCCACCACCCTCCTTGGTATTTACTCAACTGATTGGAAAACTTAGATCTGCCCAAAAAACATGTACATGAAAGTTTACAGCAACTTCATTCATAATCACCAAAAACTGGTAGCAAGCAAGATATCCTTCAGCAGATGAATGGATCAACAAACTATGACACATCCATACGACAGAATATTATTCAGCAATCAAAAGGAATGAGCTACTAATTCATGCAATGACATGGAAGAATCTTAAATCGTATTGCTAAGTAAAAGGATCCAGTTTCAAAAGACTATGTACTGTACGTTTCCATTCATATAACATTTTAGAAAAGGGAACACTGTAAAGATGAAAACCAGATTGAACTCACTAGGAGGTTGGGTAGGGAAGAGTACTGACTAGGTGAAGCACAGGAGATGTTTTAGGACAGTGAAGCTATTCTGTATGGTAATGTAGTAATGGACACATAACACCATGCATTTGACAAAACCCACAGAATTATACAGCATAAAAAGTAAACCTTAATGTATGCAAACTTAAGAAAAATCAACCAGGAGGTCAAGGGATCCCAGAATGAAATGCAGATTGTGATCAAAGAATCCACTGCTAATGTATGGCATAAATTCACTGAAGTGGGTTGAAGAAAAAGGGTGACGACCTACGTAACTTTGGAAAGGACTAAAGACAAGAGGAACTGTACATAAGGGCTGCACTCTAGCTGGTAAAGTTGTTTCCCATGGGGGTACAAATTAACAGTTCTGAAACCACATACTGGAATGAAAAATTAGTAAATAGATGGCGGATGCTGAGAGCCAAGTTTCTCTCACTGTTGGAGAGGAAGGTTACAGATGATAAAGAGCGGAAGGCTAGAATAAGCCATGTCATACTGGATTAGAGTCAGAGATATCATTATGAGCTCATGTTTAGCTAACGAAGATACAGATGGATATAGAAATAGTTAGAGATATGTGTAATACACAGGTTCATATTTCCTATCTCTGTCTGAGAAGACCCAGATGCAATGACATACCATAGCAAAGAGCACACCCAGTGCTCAGATCTTTCTTTCTAATAACATCCTCCGATAAAAGAAATTGGCCCCCTTGGAGAAACTGCTGATTCTACGGCTGGGACACGGAGTACACAAGATAAACCTAGAGCATCTTGTAAAGCCAGTAAGCAGGGAAGTGCTCAAAAACAAAATGATGATGGCAGTATCTCAAAGGGACACAGGAACCAACCTGAAAGAGTTCCCAATGACCAAAACTGGAACTATCTGAGCAACAAAATAATTCATGCAGAGTTGAATTACAAGCCAAAGTATAAAATAAAACATCCATTTATATCAGTATGAGCCCACACTGATATAAATGAATAAATAAATAAATAAATAAATAAGGGAGGGAGAATAGACAAATCCTGTGTAGGAGAATTCCTAATAATTTGTGTAGCCATTCTGCCCTCGAGGAGGAGTGTAACCCCCACTGCCTGGGTGAGCTGCACACAGTGACTCCCTTCCAAAACGTACAGTATGGAAAGGGGAAGAAGGGAACACTGCAGTGGAGAAAACTGACAAAAACACCATCCCAGCCAGGTGATCAAGGTCAACATTGACAGTAGTAAGTCATATTCACGGCACGTATCCTCTTCCTTTACCTTTATGGTCTCCTTCCCCAAAACCCCAGTTAACTGTGAAGAAAACAAACGCAGGCAAACCCAAATTGAGGGACTTTGCACAAAATTCCTGACCAGTACTTCTGAAAAGTCATCAAAAGAGGAAAATGTGAGGTATTGTCCCCACCAAGAGGTCCCTAGGGAGATAAGAGGACTGAATGTATGTGCTATCCTGGATGCGATCCTGGGACAGAAACAGGACATTAGGGAAAAACTAATGAAATCTGAATAAAGTATGGAGTTTAGTTAATAATAACATCTCATTATTGGCTCACTTCACAAATCATGACAAATACACCATAGAAATGAAAGACGTTAATAATGGGGGAAACTGGGTGCTGGGTATCTGGGAGCTCTCTTGACTACATTTGCAACTTTTTTTGTAAATCTAAAACTACTCTAAAATAAAAAGTATTAAAAAAAGAAAACACCACTTGCCACCTAAAGAGATTTGAATTCAGTCAGTCTGGGAACACTGCCACGAATAGAAGCCAACAGGAATACTAAGTAATAAAGGACAACAAGTAATGGACAAAATCTGCCTCTAAAGAATTTCTCTAGTTTACTCTAGCTCCTTATTACTCATTCAACTCAATCATTCATATACTGATAAACATTTACAGAAGGCCTACTATGTGCCAGGAGCTCTGTAAAGTATTATCAACCAAAACCTAATAAGCCGTTTTCGAAACAGTGGGTCACAAATTACTAGTGGGTCATGAAATCAATCTAGTGGGTCACAACCAGCATTTTTTCCCTATTGAAATGAAAAGATAAAAAAAAAAATCACAATTTCCATAATAAGGTTTTGCTTTGAGAAATTATTTTGAGTATGTGTGTGTTTGTCCTGTATTATGATGTAAAATGCATTTAATTTAGATTAAAGGCAAAAGAACTTGAAAGCTACTGCAATAAGGTATGTCCCTGGCCTCAAGGAGCTTAAGTTTAGCAGGAGAAGAGAACCAAGTAAATCTTGAAGAAAAAAAAAATTTAACTATAACATAATGAACTATTTTCTATGATTCATACAAAAAAAAATGGTACAACGCTAACTAGTTCACATCTTAGCCCAAGTAGTATCACTGCATACTTATAATTATTTATTTATAATTTATTCTACCTGTTAAAGACTGAATTATGCCCCCCATCCAAATTCATATGTTGAAGCCTTAACCCTAAATATGACTATATTTGGAAATAGTGCCTTTAGAGAGGTAATTATGGTTAAATGAGGTCCTGTGGTGGGACTCAAATCTGATAGATCTGGTATCCTTATAGGAAGAGGAAGAGACACTGGAGATCTCTCTCTCCACACCCACAGAGAAGAGGCCATGTGAAGACAGAGAAGTCAACCGTCTATGAACCAAGAAAAGGGGTCTCACCAGACGTTAACCCTGATGGCACCTTGATTTTGGACGTCTAGCCTCCAGAATTACGAGAAAATAAATCTCTGTTGCTTAAGCCACCCAGTCTGTGGTATTTTCTTAGGGCAGCCCTAGCAGACAAATACACTACTATACCCCCAAAGGAATGTAAGGCAGCTAACTAGCTAAGATAGTCAGCCAGGCTATGAAACTTAGAGACCTGGCACTCATTTGCTGTACAAATTTTCTCGATAAATGTCCCAACAAATTTCTGATAGTATATTTTTATAGAAATCCTTATAGCCATGATTTTCCAATAACATTATCCAAGCCTCTGAATTGTTTACTAAATCTATTTAGCTGTTATTTTGAGTTGGGATATACATTCATTTCTAATCTCTAGATCAATTCCATAAGCACACAACGATGCTTAAGATAACTTAGTATTTAATCCTTTGGATGCCCTGCAAACCATTGTAACTACTGGTAAACAGATGGAAAAAAAGTATCTAAAGACTGAAAAAGTAACTTTCAATTTAGATTTCCAGGTTGGATCAATTCACCTGAGGGTTCTTAAATGCAGAGCATATTAATAAAACTTAGTATTTACATTGTTTTATCTGAAGTACACAGTTTTTAAGAAGTTAAATCTGTAGTAGTCAGAATAAAAAGTGAAATTGCAAGTGAGAGCCTTCTTTTTGTTTCTTTTACAATTCCAAGAAAAGAGGCTAAGGAGGAAGAGAAAACAGGACAAAAGAAGAGTAGGGGAGAAGTAGCTGATGGGCAGAATGAACAGGAGGGTGCCCAAGCCCTCAAATGTGAGGGAATAAAACCAAAACAGCCAAAATAACAGCACTGATCCCCACTCCCACCCACCTCCAGCATTAACTGTACCACACTGAAAAGAATCTATGAAATTTCCACATTCAGATTCTGAGATTGTGCAATGGTTTGATTTACACAAACATAGGCTCTTGCTCCAACAGATGAAAGCTTCTTTAAGTGTTTCTCTTTTGAAATGAGGTTTGATATTTAAAATAATCTCTTTACCGGGAAACACTCTGCTCTGTGGGGAAATCTTAATCATGTTTGCCAAACTTGCTATTATATATCTATCCTAATTATCTCAATTTCTCCAGTCTTGCTAATATGTTTACAGACTCACATATAAGATCCTAAAGAAGGGATTTTGCTAATGCTCCCCAGTTGCCTCAGAGTATCATTCATTTTGATATGAGCATAAACAAATGCCTTGCAGGATTAAGAAAAAAAGATGACTAGGAAATGTAAAGAAATCAAAACACCCAAAATGCATGACTGTCCCTTTGAAGTCTCAGCACCTCAAAGAATTCAACTAATGGCTCATATGGCTCTTTATCGTGTTTACTTATTACAATTTTATGCTATAACCAAAGCAGAGTTCCTTTGTGAAGTTAATTATTTAACTATATACAGTTACTGTATAAGCCATTAACTTTTCAAACATTTATACCTCTTTTGAAAACTCTACCTAAAACTAACTGTCACCCTTGTAGGTGTTCCAGAGTATATTAGTATAAAATAATTATATCTTTTAAATTATATATATTTTAAAGTCAGGCCTCTGTAGTCTCCTGATGCAAATGTTCTATCTTAATTGTGGTGGCAGCTCTAAGGATAAACACATTTGTCAAAATTCAAGCACTGAGATTGGCTGCATTTCATTGTTTGGAAATTATAACTCAACAGAGCCCAGAAGAAACACTCTACCAAGTATTATGAGGGTGTAGAGAGCAAAAAAGGGGGAAAAAGGCTTAATTTTAAAAGACAGACTACTATTAAGAATTTCAAAGAGAATTTTTTAAAAAAATCACTATTACACACTGACTTTAGGGTACCATTGTAATTTGAGCTGCACTTATTCTACAGTGAAATACATAAAGGAGAATGTTCCCTGAGATCCTGATATCTGACAATAGAAAAAGAAAAGAAGAAAATCTGGATAAACTAGCTCTATTCTGGACAAACAATTATCGGTTTTCTTTGTCCCATTGCTGGGCTGCTGAGGGTGTGGAGAATGTCAAGTAGCTGAAGCAAGTGGATCCTACAAAGCACACAGTATACGATGCACACAGAACTGCAGGGCCATCCATGTGGTATTTTTCCTCACTATAAAAAGACACGCTCTTTGAGAAGCTGACAAAGAACCAGAAGACATTTTAAATAATAATAATAAAATAATCTCACCACCCAATTACAATTATTAATGTGCCTTCCACTTATTCCTTCCCATTTTTTTTATGTCATGGAGATGATCTGGAATAGAAACGGTCTTGATTCTGGTCTCAACCTGAACACAAACGTCCTCCCATGACATTCATTTGTAAACATGTGAGCAACTTCCTCTAAACCTTATTTATACAGGTTGCATAATAATCCATTATATAGCGATATCACAATTAAAGCAATCATTCTCCAGTTATTGAACTTCTATATTGTTATCAACTTTTTAAATTACAAAGAATGCAATAAATGTAAGCTTTCAACATACTTGAAATTACTTCCTGTGGTAAGGAAAGCCTTCCTAAGTGTGACACAAACTCCTAAAGCCATGAAAAAGAAATTGATAAATTCAACCATGTAACAAAATCAAATTTTCTGCATGACAAAACACACTATAAGCAGAGTTAAAAGACAACAAGCTGGAGCGGGGTGTGGGGGGAGGGAGGGTTCTGTGACTCATGACAAAGGGCTGATTTCCTTAATATAGAGAGAGTTTCTACAGATCAGTAAGGAAAAGACCAACAACTCAATAGAAAAATGAGCAAAACATATGAACAGACACAGTTCATTTAGCGAAGAATACAGAGTAGCTCTTAAATCTATTAAAAGATGCTCATCACAAGAGAAATGTAAATTAAAACTATGCTGAGATTTTTCACTTATCAGATTGGTAAAGATTCCAAGATTTTTAACACATACGGTGTTGTCAAGGGTTTGGAGAACGGCACTGTCATTCCTCGTGTATTGCTGGTGAGAGTATAAATTGGTATATCCCAGCAACTGGACAATATCTATCAAAAGTATAAATGTGTGTACCCTTTGATCTCACAATTCCAGTTTTAAGAATATATCCTGCAGCTGGACTAATATGCTATATGACATACGAACAAGGTTAGGCAATAAAGCAATGTTTACAATAGCAAAAGTCCGATAATACAAGATATAAATTCCCACACATCCATGAATGACCAACATGTGAAAGACAATTCTGATACAACATAGTAAGTGAAGCTGAAGAACCTCATGCTATTACGGGAACACAGGGTTGAGCCACTTAGCTCCATTCAGCAGCAGAATCCAATTTTCTAGAAGAGGTTACTCTATAGATTAACGTAGAAAATAAAGACATCAGCTAATACAGTGGGATGAGCATGATAGGTGCTATGGACTGAATGTTTGTGCCCCCACCCCAAATTCACACGTTGAAGTCCTAACCCCCAATATGATGGTATTTGGAGGTGGGGCTTTGGGGACAGAATTAGGTTTAGATGAGGTCATGAAGGTAGACCTCCCAGTGATGGGCTCTTATAAGAGGATGGTGAGACCAGAGCTCACTCTCTCTGCATGCACACACTAAGGAAAGGCTATGTGAGGATAAAACCAGGAAGAGGGCCCTCACCAATAAGCCAACCATTCTGGCACCCTGATCTTAGACTTCCAGTCTCCAGAACTGTGAGAAACAACTGTTTGTTGTTTAGACCACCCAGTCTATAGTAATCTGTAAAAGCAGCCCAAACCAGCTAAGATGGAAACTGGTACCGAGAAGTGGGGTGCTGTTATAACAAATACCTAAAAATATGGAAGGGGCTTTGGAACTGGGTAATGGACAGAGGCTGGAAAAGTTCTGAGGTGCATGCTAGAAAAAGCCAACATTGCCTGCTGTGAAGAGACTTTTAAAGAAGATTCTGGTGAGAACTCAGAAAGCAAAGAGAAGAGCTGTAGAGAAAGCATCTAGCTTCTTAGAAAACACATAAGTAATCATGTACGGATGCTGGTAGAAATATAGATGGTAAAAGCCTTTCTGATGAGATCTCAGATGCAGATGAAGAACTCACTATTGGGCCATGGAAAAAGGCAATCCTTGTTATAAAGTGACAAAGAACTTGGCTGAATTGTGTTCATGTTTCTGTGTTTTGCAGAAGGTAGAATTTGCAAGTGATGAAACTGGATATTTAGCTGAAAAGATTTCTAAGCAAAGTTTTGAAGGAGCTGATTGGTTACTCCTGATGGCTTATAGTAAAACGTGAAAAGAGAAAAAGGAATTGAAGAAAAAATTGTTAAGCAAAAAGGAACCAAGAACTTAAAGATTGGGAAGAGTCTCAGCTTATCCATATTGCAAAAAAATGAGAAATATGTTTAGAGAGAACACTGTGGCTGACTGTTTGCTAAGGAGATTAGTATGGGTGTGAACCATGGACCTGACCTAATCAGCCACCCCAGCAGGAACACTGCCAGTTTGAACTGAAGGGGGAAGAGATGGGACAAGATGAAGGCAGGCTGTCAGACTTCTCAGATCCTATGGGACCTGACCATAGAGTTATTCGGTTGTGATCATACACTATTCTTCAAGACAAGAGAAAGAACGACACTTCAAGAAGATTCAGGGATTATCAGGCTGCCACTCCCACCACAGACCCAGAGTACATGGGCCCAGAGAGGGCAAGGCTGCCCCAACCTAGGGTTCAAAGGGTGGGACCACTGCCTAAGAGAGCTGTGTGGGTGAGGCCCACCCAGAGTGGTAGGGACAAGACCCCAGCCTGGCACAGCTGCAGAGTCAGGACTATTGCCCCCGTAGGTCCAGAAGATAACAAGATCCAGCCAAAGAAGATTATTCTCAAACCTTAAGGTCTAATGGTGTATGCTTCGCTAGGTTATGGACTTACTTGACACCCACCATTCCTTCCTTCTTTCTTACTTCTCCCTTTTGGGATAGGAAAGTATATCTTATATCTGTCCCACCATGGTAGTTTGGGGGCACATAACTAGTTGGTTTCATCGGCTCATAGCTGGAAAAGAATTTTGCCTCAGGCTGAATCATACTTCAGGTCTCACCCATGGCTGATCTAGGTGATATTTAGATGAGATTCTGGACTTTAGAGTTGATGCTAAAATATGTTAAGACTTTTGAAGCTGTTGGGATTGAATAAATGTATTTTGCATGTGAGAAGGATACGAATTTGAGGTGGGTAGGGGCAGAATGCTATGGACTGAATGTCTGTGTCCTCCCAAAATTGAAGGCCTAACCCCCAAATGTGATATTTGGAGGTGGGGTTTTGGGGAGATAATTAGGTTTCAATGGGGTCATGAGGGTAGAGTACTTATGATGGGATTATCAAAAAATTATAAGGGGATAATGAGACCACAACTCACACTCTGGGTACAAATACTAAGGAGAGGCTATGTGAGGACATAACCAACAAGAGGGTCCTCATCAAAAACACAACCATGCTGGTACTTTGACCTTGGACCTCCAGCCTCCAGAACTGTGAAAAATAACTGTTTACTGTTTAAGCCACCCAGTCTATGGTAATCTGTTACAACAGCCCACACTAATACATTAGGTAAAGGGAACACCATAAGAAGTGCAGAGATATGTAAATGACATGATATCTACAGGGAACTACCAGCAGCTTGTTATCACTAAAGCCTAAAATACACAAAGACTGGTGAGAGATAATGCTAAAGAGCTATTGAAGGGTCAGCCCAGACTTGTGACCTATAGAACTGTGAGGTAATAAATGTTTTAAGCCACTAGGTTTATGTGAATTTGTTATGGCAGCAATAGAAAACTAATATAGACTTTTGTGCCTGGACGTGGTACGCTGTTACATCAAATACCTAGAAATATGGAATAGCCCTGGAATCGGGCAGTGGGTGGAAGCTGGAAGAATTTGGAGAAACACGATAGAAAAAGCCTAGATAGCCTTAGACTGTTAGTAAGAACATGGGCATTAATGGTGCTACCAGTGAGGACTCGGAAGGAAATGAGGAACACGTTACTAGAAATAAAGAAAGCAACACCTGAAATTGATCTATAAGTACAACACAATCTATCAAAATCCCAGCTAACTTCTATGTAGAAACTGAGAAGCAGTTCCTAAAATTCATATGGAAATTCCAGGGAACCAGAATTATCAAAACAATCTTGCAAAACAAGATCAAAGTTGGAGGGCTCACCCTTCCCAATTTCAAAACTTACTATAAAGCTACAGTAATCAAGAAAATGTGGTACTTGCAGAAGACTAGATACAGATTAACGGAACAGAACTGAAGGTCCAAAAATAAACCCATATGTCTATGGCCAGTTGATTTGTTACAAGAGTGCCAAGTCAATTCAATGGGGAAAAAATGAGTCTTTTCAACAAATGGATAAATAAAATATAATATACCCATACAAAGAAATTTTATTTGGCAATAAAAAAATGAAGTACTGATACATGCTACAGCATGGATGACCTTTGAAAACATTATGCTGTGTGAAAAAAAATCAGTCACAAAACCTACATCTTTGATGGCTCCATTTATATGAAATTCCTAGAATAGGCAAGTATAGAGAGACAGAAAGCAGATTAGTAATTGCCTAGGGCCGGGGGATGGAAGGGTTGAAGGTGATGACTAAGGGGTATGAGGTTTCTTTTTTAGGTACTGAAATGTTTTAGAATTGATTATGGTGATAGATGTACAACCCTATGAAAATACTGAAAGTCGAAAAATGTACACCTTAAATGAGTGAATTGTACGGCATATAAATTATATCTAAGTTATTTTTTTAAAAAAAAGAGAAAAAGAAAACCACATTAAGACACATCATAATCAAATTGCTGGAAATCAGTGACAAAAATTTTTCAAAAGCAGCTAGAGGAGGAGGAAAGGACATAAAGAAAGTGAAAAGACAAACCACAAATTTGGAGATAGGCTTATTATCTCAGAATTATAAAGGACTACTATAAATAAATGAGATAAACAATCCAAACGAAAACTGGGCAAAACATTAAATGGGCATTTCACTGAGAAATAAACCAGAATGGTCAAGAAACAAAGGAAAAGATGGTTGACTTCATCAGTAATCTGATAACGTAACTTAAAATATCAGATGCTGGGAATTCCCCGGTGGTCCAGTGATTAGGACTCAGTGCTTTCACTGTGGTGGCCCAGGTTCAATTCCTGGTCAGGGAATTAAGGTCCCACAAGCTGTGCAGCACCAATAAATAAATAGAAATCAAATCAAATCAAATGTCAGATACCATTTCACGTCCCCAAATTTAAAAGTCTAACAAGAATGTTTACACTTGTGATGGGTTTATCAAATAGCATAACCACTTTACCAACAATTTGTAATATTCAATGATACAAAGAGGTATATACTAAATGTCCCAGAAATTCCATTCCTAGGTATGAATCCTAGAAAAACTTGTGTATATGTACGCCAGGATACACATACAAGAATGTTCATAGCAAACCCATTTAGAAGAGCAAAAGGTCCAAATGTCCATCAACAGGAAAATGAATAAATTTTGGCATATGACATTCTTTATGCCAATAAAAATAGATGAAATTATAGTTTTGTTCAAAAAAAAGCCTCAGGATAATTTATATTGTATAACTCCACTTATAAAGTTCAACAATATACAAAAGTATTCATAAATATGCACAAATATTAAGTAAATCTATGAAGAAAGTAAAACACTCAGAAATGGGGAAGGAAGGATTTAGGGAGGGACCCAGGGAACTCAAGTTAAAAGTACTAAATACATAGGGTTTCAGAGTAGTCAAAACAGAAAATAGTTTATAATGTTTGTATTTAGTCAATATCCCATTTTAAAAAAACAATCTCTACAAAGAAAATAAAATCTAATAAAAGAGGGAGAAGTAGAGACAGCTAACCTTGAATAGTCTGTAAAACGCTTGGGAAGGAAGAGGAAAGAGAATATAGTAGTTAAAAAGGGACCGGGGTCAAGAGAATGTTTGGCCTTATTCTTTTCCAGAATAGGAAATGGTTCAGCAAACATGGGCTAAGGGGTGAAAACCATAGAGATTTAGAGATTACCACCGTTTTTATATAACGGTGGTAGGAGGAAAAGGAATGGTGGAAACAATTCACTGAGAGCTTGTGCTAGATAGAGACTGTTCCAAGCCCCTTAGCCTGCCTTAGCTCATGGTGTGCTCACAGCACTATAAGGTAAGCACTATTTCTAGTCCCATTTTTCAAATGGAAAAATTGACGCACAAAGAGGTTAAGCAATATGCCCATGGTCACACATTTAGAAAGTACAAAACCGTATTCCAACCTGGCATACTTTGGCTCCAGAGCCAGGATTTTTAACCTCTGTATGTTCAGCCTTTGATTATGAAGGAGAGGGTATAATTGAGGGAGCAAAGTCCCGGAGGAGAGAAGACGGTCTTAACTAAGAGAGATACATCTGAGGCTGGAGAAGAGAACAATAAACAGCAGGGGTGGGGAAGGATGAATGGGAAGGAAGCAGTTCACAATTTATAGCCTCTTTTTTTTTTAAATGAGGTAGGATGTCAGGTTGTTTGCTGAGAGTAAGTGGGGTACAGTTGTGCTGAACTAAAAATATTTATGTATCTGGTAAGAGCTGAACAGAATTAAGACCATCTAAAGGACGAAGAGATTCACATCCCCATGATATACTATTCCAGAATATAAACCCATTGTGTGAAATGCTAGGTACAACCTCCTGCACTAATTATTAGTTAGTTCTTCTCTTTCTTTCTCTTGACCTTGACTAGTTGAACTCAAGTACAGTAAACGTGCCCATAATGCAATCCCACTGGAAGGTATTTGATACCAGCAACCAGAGCTCAGTCAGCTTTCCTGCCCAGACCCTTCTCAAGGAAATTTTCTTTTATATGTTGTTCTCCTGTCCTCTGCCTGAGGAGAGAAAAACATCTCTACACCCTTTTAAGGTTAGCATTTCTTCTATGTTTCTGTCTCCATAATTAGATTATAGGCTTACTCTAGGGAATAAGTTCATGCCTTACAAAGCATAAGCACATAATATTTAAATACATCTCTGTCCTGGTCATCTCAATAATTGACACTCTACACATATCTCTGAAATAAATCACAACATAGAAAAGTAGAGTTTTTTCCTTATGTGCTTCCAAAGATGTATTTAGGCACATATTTAAAACTCTAAAAATCTATTTACACAGTTTTTTTAAGCATCAAGCTCTTATCTTTCTGAAGTATCAGTCAGTCCAATCCCTGCCCAAATTATCACAAATTCCAAATTAGTCATTTTTCCTATAATTTATGAAAAACCCCAATTTAGGGAACTGTATCTGTTACTCTTTTTAATATAAATATCTTCAGGCAAAATCCACTAACATTTAGAAATTGAGAAAAATATTAAATCAGTTTTAAAATAAGTTAGTATGTAATATTTAACAACTCTATTATAAGCAGCTGTAGACTTTATCATAATCAGATAATGTATAGGACATTGCCTCAATTAGTTACTTTATTTCCCCAAGTTTCTCTATATGCCATGCAATTAAATTACAAAATAAATATGTTTCAAAAAATAACGAAACCACTCAATACAGGAAACCGCAATAAAAGTATAGGACACAGGGAAACCAGTAACTGCAACGTGTGTGTTTAAAGAAAAAAAAAATCTGTTCAGGCGTATATTCAGACGC
Organism: Aethalodelphis obliquidens; assembly: GCF_003676395.1. Taxonomy (NCBI): domain Eukaryota; kingdom Metazoa; phylum Chordata; class Mammalia; order Artiodactyla; family Delphinidae; genus Aethalodelphis; species Aethalodelphis obliquidens. The sequence continues at coordinate 20,548,556 of NW_020837947.1, read as the reverse complement.
CAGATAACTGCTACCAGTATTCATTACACAAATTCTACTTTATTGCTACGAATGCTTTAGGTAAACAACACACACACTCAAATGATAGCTAAGGATAATCATACACCTCTATTTCTGTCACAAACACTCTCTTACCTGATGCCCTTTAAACCAATGTGTTTCAAATGTTTTTGACCACAACCAATAGTAAAGAAAAAATTTCATGTTGCAACCTAATATAAACATATAATCATGGAATAAAAGTGTTACGTAGTATTTACCTTACTAGCTTTGATGCACTCTAAGATTTTTTAAATTCTTTTTTTTTTAAAATGCTGGTTCCTTTCTACCAAATTAAAACTCAAGATTTTGGAAAAATACTGTTCCAATTTCTTTATTTTACTCACATATCATTTTTAATAGCATGATCTTAGGTTACTATTCAGAAACTGAATATGATTTGCCCTAGGACACTCTCACAGACAGCGTATCTCTCTGCAACCATACAATTCTGCATAGGATGGAAAAGAGTGGACCACAAACAAGGCGAGAGTAAAGAAAAGGCAGACAGAACCGTCCTGCTGATCATCAACCAGGGTCCTCCAAAATTACGTGAGATGGTGTGGTGTAGAGGGTAGAACACTGAACTGAGGATCGAGTCCCAATTCTACCACGTTGGGCCAGACACTTTGGAGAGCTTCAATTTTCTCGTCTGTAATGAATAACATGGAGCGGGGACGCAGTCTTGTGCCCACGACTCTATTCCCAGAGTCTAGAACAGTGCTTGGCCAGGTAGTAGGTGCTCAATAGATATTGTTAAATGAATGGATGGATGAGTAAGTATCTTGTTCATATGGCTGTAAGCAGGATGTCATCCAAATATGGGATTTTGTTTCTAAATTCAGTCTGAAATAATTGGAGAAACAGTATGCTGGCAGCTTCACATTACTCTGTGATTGATTAAGTGCTTTCTTCTTTTTTTTCCAAGAAGAAAAGGTGGGGGTGGGCTGGGGGGGACAAGACTTTCTTTCTGTATTTTTCCTTCTCCACCAGCTACTCCTTATGAATGTAAACAGTATGAGTAACCCTCTCTCTACATCCAGTATATGTGTAACATTGGTGCCCTTTTAAACCACAAATGTAAAAATTGAGCTACCCACCTTCATGCATGTAAGCCATTTAACTCTCTCTTGGTGTCAAAAATTGAGATGATTGAGGAGGGTCACAGAAAGAAATTATAAGGCACAGTACTCACTTTTTCAACTTAACATCAACCTGGTAAATATTTCTATAAAGGAGGATGAAATTATTTATTTTAATTGATGCTCAGATTGGATTATCCTTATTATCGATAACCTCACATTGCCCAAACAAATCAGTCATTTATTTCATTAGTCATTAATTCTTGAGTTCTTTTAAGTACAGTATCATGCCAGCTTCTATGAGGAATACAAAAGATGCCAGTCCTTGCAGTCTTAACATGATTTATCATGAAACTGTCCACTAACTACATAAAATATTATCTGATTAAGTATAATCTATATACTAGAGTCCTTAAGAGATTTGGACAGAAAGAAATGTTTACCTTCATAAAGAAACTTATCACCTAAAAGTCCTGACTTCAGGGACGGCCAAAAATGGCAAATGATTAGCCATTTTCTTCATCCTCTACTATCCATGTCAGGCCAGTTATTGGAACTTAGATATGATCTCAGAATCTTTCTCAACACATCACTCTAGCCACAATCAAGTATGATGAAATTTATTTTTCATCTCTGGGCTCAAGCCTTGTAAGGGTTGGAGAAAAGTCTTCGCTTACATTATCTAACACATGAACCCTGTCCAAGTACGCACCCAAAAGAACACCATCAACTCCTAAATCCATCAAAGAAGAGGTATTCATTTCTCTACATGGTCTAACAAAATGATACTAGTTTACTTTAGGTCTTAAATTACTTATGTCAAATGGTGACTGTATCTATAAATCCAATAAAATACTTTATCATAAAGGCTCATTCCATAACAAATCACATGAATGAAATTATAAAAACTAATGTGTTCACTGTAACAAACAATACAAAAGCATGTAAAATAGAAAATTCCAAGTTTACTGGCCCTTCTAATAGCCCATTCCCCAGAGGTGGCCACAGTTAAGTTCGGTATATATCCTTCAAACTTCTTTTATACTTACAAAAGGAAAAATAAAATGTGTGTGTGTGTATTCATGTGTGAGCTATACTAGTTTACCAAAATATTTCTGGCAAATTTAAAATTTGTAAATGAAATACAGTATTTAAATAATAGATGACTGATAATGCAAATTTTAAAGCCATTTAATTTTATTGTAATGCCATTTTATTTTATATCTAACATAGCTTAGTGTCAAAATGAAACACGGGAAAAATGCATTAACCCGGTGCTTTTTCAACATGAAAGATGTTCCAAATACATGTTTCATATTTCATAATGAAAGATTCCACCCAAATCTTGTTAAAGCTCAAAAAAATGGAACTTTCAATTGAAAAACATCCTGAACAGATGGTGGTACCACATAGATTGAAAAAGAAATATCTAATTTGTGTTTATATGAGAAATGTGAAACATGAGAAATGTGCACGGAGAGGCACATCCATAGATATTCATGAAAACACTTGCCCTAAAGCACAGGTTGTTCAGCAGAGAAGGAAGCTTGCTGAGCGCTTACTTTAACACTTTCATTTTATATATAAGGAAGCAGACTCAAAGGTCACAAAGCCAAGAACAGAGGCAGCACCAGAACCGCAACCCACGGTCTCTTGCTGTGCTTGCTGTACAAAACCGTGCTGCCTCGGCATTCTTTAACGTGAGGAATTGTATTATACAGATGAGGCTTTTCTTAAAATATATGTATGGTTGAAACACAATTGCCTTTGTTTCCAAATCTCACTTCTTAGCATCCTGGATGCCTCTATCTCAGGACCCCTAGCCACCCCCAAGCCGGCAATTCTTTCTCCTCTGCTCCAAGCTGGATTCTCCACTCTCTTCCATTAGCAACCCTCCTGTCGGTTCATCTCCCCTCTGCCCAGAACCCTGCCCTTTCATCCTTAGCAAAGTCTGGAGGCTCAAAAATGGGAAATGGGGATGTGCTCATCTCCAGATTGGGAGCCACAACTGTCAGAGAGATAAATCGTAAGTCAAGGTGGCTTTAGGAAAGCCAAAGGTACATTTCTATTATTAATGATAACCAGGCCTGGGAGAGAGAATCTGATCCCCACAAACAATTACACAGCCAACGTCTGACGCGAGTACGATATTCACAGGGAGATTTACTTTCCAAATACAGGGCAGCCCTATAATTCGGGATAAAATTTAACCTTTGAAAGCTCACATAATAGTGGCGCTCTTACTTTTGAAAACAGATACACCCTTTTTCATAACGATATCACATCAGAAGCTCAACATAGAAAACAGATAAAAATTCAACAGATGAGTTGAAGGAGCAACAAGGTAAAAGACGATTTGCTTTACTTTTCCCTCGTCTCTTCTCCCAATCCACACCCACCTTTGAGCACTCCTGAGGAATCTACAGTTCCAGAGAACAAGTTTGAGAACCACTACTTTATATATTTTGACATATTCACCTTTATTAAGCAATGTCAACACCTATATAAGACAGGGTAAATGACGTGTGTGAAAACACTGTAAATTGACAATGGAAAGTGTTCTATTTATCTGGTGGCTAAAAACTTCATGCTCTTATTTTCCCCAAACATTAATGAACTATTTATAAATACCTTTTTCTGTATTGGATAATATGTATATTAAAAGCCATTTTTTTCTGATCACAAATGCACCCCACATGTATCCCTGGCCAAGGACTATTTCATCCATGGCAGGAGGAGGGCATGCCCCAGCACCAGCTGCTCAGGCATGCTGCTCAGAGAACCGTACCCTTCCGTGCCTCAGGTGCCATCTCCCACACACCCCCAAAATTCCAAACCTTCAAACTGCTAAAGACACTATATTCCCTTTGATCCTCCTCTAAAAAAACCCCACAAAAAATTAGCCTTATCAGCTCACGCTTTTAGCCCCTCTCCCCAAAATCCCAGGCTAGGTAATTGTGCTTCTGGGGTAAGGGGTTGTTAGGGCTGGGCGGTTGCCAAATACCATCCTATCCCATCCCCCCCACACACCACTCCCCTCCATCTCTCTTACCTCTAGGTGCTGCTTCTCTCTTCCTCAGCTCAAAGTCCTCAGGTTCGTGGACTCACACAAACTGATGCTTGAGGAACCTGTTATTATTGCAGTTGGACCTTCAGCCAGATGTTGATCCAAGTTGATGCCGAGCCAATATTTGATTATCTCTGATAAGAGTGACTCCAAGTTCACACACCTCTACTGCAGCTAAAATTGGTGTAGTTGCCAAAATAGTACTCAAAAGTACTAGACTTTCTCCAAAGAGAAATGACCTCCAATTTGGGCGAGATGATCATAACTAAATAAATCAAAATCATAAACATCTGACATGTGGCTGACAAATATAAGTAAAGGCTGGTGGTGATATCTGGGAGTCTAGGAAAGGAGACTTGAAGAAGAGCGTTTCATCCGGCGAGGCGTCTCTACCACGTGCAATCATGTGCAAGGGGAAGGCTGGCCGGCCAGCCCGCCAGCAAAGAAGTCCTTGTTCATGAACAGGTGAAGGGCATATCATAGGCTTCCATGGCTTTGCGACACTGGCACTGAATCAGTCAACTCTTTTGTTCTCTTTTCTCAGCAAGTAGCCCTCCAGCCTTTACCTGGTTACCCCTGCCGTGAGGAAAATGCCTAAACCTGGCTGAGAAAAAGTAAATGGGTCTGCTAGGCACTTTCATCTTTCAGATATAACTTAATAATCTGAAAATGGGATGCGTTAGATTCTTATGAGTTAACTTAGTGCGACCCAAACCCACAGGTCCTGCTAAGGTACATCCAACATCTGGGCGAGACTCAAGAGCCTTTGTGTCTAACAATGAAGGTCCCAATCAAAGTCCTCTCCCGATACCTCCCCTCCAGTTCCCTTTCCCAGAGATCCTGTGATTTCCTCATCTCTAACCCCTGTTCCCAATAATAAAGAAGAATCACTTATACTTTGATAAAACTATTCACACCCCTAGCCCTAATTCTAACCCTAAGTTTCCCAGATATTTTTAATATATTTAGCAAATGTATTCAACAAATAGATTCTGCCTATCATAGTCACTCAAGAAATCTTCTCTCATGTCTTGTGAATTTCCGGGAGCCCGTCAGAGGAAGCTTTGTCTTGCCACTAATATTCTTCCATCCTGAAGGCTTCCCAGCAAGTAAACATGCTTTAGTCTTTGGGGATACCTGGGGTGGTTCTGGGGCATCAGCCTCGAGGCCTCAGTTATTTGTACCTTTACTCTTTCATCTCTCTATCCCTAATGCCACCCACTGTTCCTGCATCCCCAGGTGATGGGGATTTGAAAGGCCATTCTCACCCTGCAGCAAGGACACATCCCTTCTCCCCCTCCCGGAAGCTTTCTCAAACTCCTTGAGAGCCCTCTGATCTCTTCTTTTCAGGAGACGTGCCACACCTATTTAGCATTTACATTAATTGCACCCTAGGCTAAATGCTGACTTTCTACCTTCCAGTATCACCTATAGCATCCAACACTATCCTGGGCACATACATTTTTAATTGCTTGATTGAGAAGGTCAAAAATGATGAATTGAAAGATATGAAATTGGGGGCCATCTGCACCTGAAAGTAGAAAGGTCATCTATGAAGATTAAGTATACTTCTTCATGAGAAAAAATGAACCAACGATGAGGGGCTACTCAAAAACATTCTTCCTTTATACATTTCTGTATCTTGTACAATAAAGAGATTCTTGGTCATACTTTTCCACTGCAAATTACCAATTAACATCCTAATTAAAATCTGACCCACATCTAGGAGCTCTCTGTACGGAGCCATGATCCCTTCGCCCCCCCACCTCTTCGGGGACCAGACACATGTATGTGAAAGGGGATATGCTAGGAAATATTATTTCTGCACCAGAACCACCAGCTGCAGATGAAAGCAGTTAAGTCGCTGAGCAATAAAGCTGACGATTTTTTCTAGTAATATTACAACACATTACTGGAAGTTGGAGAGAGGGGTTCCCCCTTTGAAAGCTCTTCCATGTGTGACTTCCTTATGGCTCCCCCAGTCTTCCCCTACTCCCTGTAGGAACTGACTCCCACCTAATAAACCTCAAAGAAAAATGTAATTTATGTAGAAATCAACAATAAGTGGAAAGTCACTGGGTGACAGTGTGTGTAGACAGTTGTAACAGATGCCCATGATTACAGACTCTGCGCCTTTAAACTCCAGGGAGAGTCAACCTCAGCCATGGTCGAATCAGCAACAGCATGAAGCAGGAGAAAGGCACAGGGCTAAATTGCAGAAGACAAAGCTTCTCACTTCAGTTCATCTACCCATTAGCTTATATGACTTTAGCTGCTAACGTTTAGCAAGTCAGCCTCTCCCAATTCCAGTTTCTTCAGCTGGAAAGAAGAACAATGCTATCTGCCCAGTTTACCAGTGCTTCCACTGGGATCCAGTTAGGTTAGAGAAGAAAAACAAGAGCAGAGGCCACTCCTGATTGAGGCTTTATCACAGCCAGGTGTCCAGAATTACAGCATCATAGCTGTTAATCCTCACAAGCCTCCTGTAGCTCACATTAACATCTTCATTTTACAAATGAGCAGACACAGCTAGTTAAGGCCCTTGCCCAAGGTCACTAGCTAGTAAATTATTCAAACTCAGGGGCTCTTTAGCCTATGCTTTAAGTACCACATTATACTGCCTCTCTCCGTTTTTGAAATAAAATTGAAAACTAAGAGTCTATAAACATGTTCAATCAAAATGTAAGACAACAGATCCCCAAAGAAGCTGGCAGCCATATTTGATTCACCCATTTCTTTTTGACTCTTTTCCCAGTAAGTGCTTACTTCCGCCCCTTCCACCAATTTTTTTTTTCTTCCACCAATTTTGTCAAACTCCTTTCTCCTCCTGAACTCTTTCTTCTAGTTATTCCCTTTGTATTCCTCTTACAGTTTTCCTTTTATGTCCCTCTCCTCTATTAAATCATTTTAAGCTTTCCTAATTAACACTATGAGAACCACCCCAAAAAAGTATAACCTTTAAAAGTGCATGTAATTAAAAGAATTTACCTAAATATTAAGTGGAACTAAATATTTAGGAAGAATGTAGGAAAAAAAAGAATGTAGGACACATTTACATTTTTTCTTTGTTTGCTTAACAACCTTTCTTGGATTAACTTTAGACAGAGCTGAGACTTTTACAAAGGTAAAATTACAGAAAGCCTAGTAAATTTTTAAAAGAGTCATCATGAAACCAAAGTCATTTCTACTTTAGACTGTCAGCATATAAGTACACGAGAATGTCATCAAATTGAAAAATAAGAACACAGATTTGACTACACACAGAATCCTAAATTCTCAGAGCTTTTGCAGAAGGGCGTTATTTTCCCATTCCAGTGCTGCCTCTGATTGATGCCCTTCCCCCAAAGCTGATGGAGCTTCTCTTTCCTCTGGGCCACACAGCACTTTGTTCATCCTCTACCTGTATTATCATCATAACCGGGTTCTGACTGGCATCTTCACATCAGTCGCCTCCACTAGACAGACATGGCTAGGGCAAAACCCAGCATTTTCCTTATCTTTGTATTTTGAGCATGCTTACAATCAAGGTCCTCGGCACAAATTTGTTGAATAAATGGAACAAAACCTCACATGCAGTAGAAAAACATGCAACCTCAGACAGACTGGGGTTATCACAAGGCAGGACACATTGGTGATTACTGGCTCTTGATGTGCCTAAATGAAAATAATATAAAGCCTTTGGTTTTGGGGAAGAGGAAATATACACGGTGCATTTTTTGAACCGCCATCCGCAGATGGGGCAGGCTGGAGCTTGCCCGCTTTTCATCTGGACGAGACTGATTTTCTGCGTTACAGTTTACACCAACACTGTTACAGATCTGATCACCTGAAAACAACCCCCCTGCTTTCCTTCCCAGGCATGGTGATTCTTCCTCTCCCCTCCCCTTAGTCTACACATCACTTGCAGAACAAATGCATGCGTCCTTTGTTGCCACTGCACCAGAATTTTGTATTATTATTCCGATTTCTCCCTTTTCAGCACACTACCACACATCCCATACTATCTTATCTTGAGAACAAATTCTTAGGGGCCACTTTACAGATGAGGAAACACTGTGCTTAAAATTTGCTCAATGCCACGCAGTAGAATCCAAGTTCTCCTACCTCCTGCTTCCTAACCAGGCAACCCCCAGCAAAATCCCCAGGGAAACTTTTACAAAAATGCCCAGGTCAGGGTTTCAGCCCCACCATCTGTGATTCAGGACCTTTGGGGTGGCCCCAATAGGGCTAATTTGAAAAACTCTCCAGGTGCTTACGAGAGGTGCCTCAGGTTAGGCAGCCCCGCACCAGACAACATAAATCTTGTGTGTCATTATGTACTCCATGAACACTTCGGAGTCATTTCTTCTTTCTTTCAAAGATGCTCAAGACTACGATATTGAGGTAGCTGCAATAGTTGTCACTTGACTCATTTTTCTCAATAGAACAAGGGGCTCCTGTGGACCTCCTCACACTTGGTAAATGAAACTAGTACCGGGGGTCGTTTTCCCTCGGCAACCCTCCCCCACCAACACGCACACACACACGCACGGGCGCCTTCGCTGATACCAAAACAACACAGCTGCGCACCTGCAAACGCTACCCCGAGTACCTTCACCCAACAAGGACACCCTGCCCCCGTCATTCTGCTGTGCGTCGCCTAGGGTGCCCGGGGTGCCACGGCCCCCGGTCCCTTTTCTCCTTAAGTCTATGGGGACTTCCCTCGCCTCCACTCTGTCATTTTCTTCCCATCAACTCAGTCTCTCTGGGGACGAGCTACGCTTGAACTTGAGATTCTCACGTTTGGGGTGGTTCAGAAATGATTACCCTTTGGTAACGCAGACCTCCAGCCCCCTCAGCCTCTGTGCGCCCTGAACTTGGATCAGGCAAAACACGCCCCCCGCGGGAGACGGCGGGGCGAGCGGGAGGTGGCAGCGCCTCCGCTCCCTCGTCACCGTCACCCGCCCCGCCCCGCGCAGGAGCGAGCTGCCGCGGGCTGGAGAGAAAGGGGAAGCACGCCCAGAGCCGCACAAAGGCGGCCGCCCGCGGCCCGGACGCCCCGCAGCACGCCCGAGCGGCCTCGCCGGGCGGCCTGCACCCTGCGGCCGCCGCGCACAGGGCACCTGCCGCTCCGCGGCCGCCTGCGCGCCCACCCGGCCCCTCGCGCCCACCTGAGCGCCGCGCCCCCCGCGCCCGGCTCCGGCGGCCGCCCCGCCCCGCCCCGCCGCGCGCCTCACTTTCTCGTCCTTCCGACTCGCCGCCGAGTTTCTCTTCCCCGCAAAGTTCCAGAGCCGGACCCCGCGGCCTGGCGCCGGCAGTCGGAGGGAAGCGGCCGGGCCGGGCGGCCGCGGGGCGAGCGGCGCGGCTCCGGCTCGGCGGCGCGGAAAAGGAGAAGGGGAAGGGGAGGAAGGGGCGGGGAGCCTCGGCGGGGTGATCCCCTCCGACCCCAGCCTGCCCGCCGTAGCTGCTCCGGGGGACTCGTGCGCTGGTTTTCCGCCCCGGCGTTGGCCGCTCTGCCTCTCTCCCAGCGACACCGTTGGCATCACCTCCAGCTGCCAAGAGTTCGGGCTCTGGGGTCAGGCTGCTTCGGTTCAAATCTTGCTCCACTGCTTAACAAGTGTGTTATATTACGCAATTTACTTCACCCGTCTTTGCAAAATTAGGAAAAGAATAGTACCCATCCGGGACGAATTGAGATTTTGTGGGGCCTGAAACGTAAACAATGGGGGGAGGGGTGTTCTTCAAGGGAAGATAGGAAATTAGATGCAGGACTTCGGGGGGGACTCGTGTAAGTAAGGGGGCCTGCTGCTGAAGCCTCATTAGCTTTATGTGTCAAATGCTCTCCGTCAGGTTGTTGCGAGAATTAAATGAGGCGAACGGCGAGAAACGTCTGGAATGGGGCCTGGCACACTCAACAGGTGTTGTTTATCGGGATGATTTCCCTGTAACCGGTCAGGTGGACCTGAGAGGGGAGGAAATGACACTGATTGTCAATTATGTGACAGATGTTTTAAGTACACATAATTCATGCACAAACGTTACGCCAATTTTACAGCTCAAAAATCTCAGGCGTAGAGAAGCCATGTAACTTGCTCGTGGCCCATGGTCACACACAACCCAATTCTGTCACATTGCAACTACCCGGTTTTTCCACAGTTCCACCTCACAAATGTTGATGTGTAAATATATCACTATAACTTTATTGTTTGAGCAAGAAAAGAAGAAATTCCCCCCATGAGGGAACGAAGTGCCTCAGAAATACCTGTGTTTCTGAATTTTCACTGCAGAATTTCCCCAGCTAAGTACAGCAGCAAATGGATTGCCCTTGAAACTACACGGCCTGCGTGTGAAGTACCCTGCTGCAAAATCAATAAATGGCTTTACTTAAATGTGTTCAGGTTACACATTTGCTTGCTCGGCTAGCATTATGTGTTTACTTTTTCTATCGATTATTAATACTACTGCAATTCAGATTAATGGGTTTATAAACTATCCCCAAAGGGCTTATAAACTAAGACAAACAATAGCATAATGAAAGGAAGTCTCCTTGTATAAGGCACTTAGAGTATAAAAAATTACATACTTTTGAATCTCTCTGAATCTCTACATCTCTTTGTTTCTAGTTGTAGTTACCCTCCATTAAGAGCTGAAATCTCAAAACTGTGTAAATGTCTCTATTCACACAGATAGCTGGGATTTGAACCCAGTTTTGCTTGAATTCTAAACCTTGGCTCTTTTTCCTACACTTCAGTGAGAAGAGAAGAAACTAACAAAAATACACAAAGTCACATGTCTTGCAAAGTGGGAGAAAAGAAGATATCAATTCTAGTAGTTATTTTCTTAAGTTTCTATAGCAGAAGAACAAAACGTAAAGCTTAGACCCACAACTTGCTTTTGTAGAACGAGAAAAAGTGCCTAGTGTAGTGCCAGGCACATAACAGTATATTTGTTGAATGAATGAATTCATAAAAGAATTAATGAAGTGGTACTTAGTGGTGGTTTTTTTTTTTTTTTTTTTTTTTTGCGGTATGCGGGCTTCTCACTGTTGTGACCTCTCCCG